>NC_072385.2:50548926-50851957 GCF_028885625.2 Pongo pygmaeus | reverse complement strand
ACACCCCCTGCGATATTGGGCATAATGTTATCCTCTCTTCCCCTGGATATTAGGAACAGTATCCCTGGTGGGGGGAGGTGGAGTACATTAAGAACATCACTGGGTGGGTGTACACCCCCTGCGATATTGGGTGTAGTATCCTCTCTTCCCCAGGATATTAAGAACAATGTCACAGGACGGGTGTACAGCCCCTGCGTTTTTGGGAGTAATAGCATCCTCTCCCCCTCTCGATATGAGGAACAATATCCCGGGGTGGGTGTACATCCCCTGCGCTACCGGGCGTAATGTCATCGTCTCCCAACGTGGATATTGGGAATAATGTCACGGGGGGGTGTACACCGTCTTCGATTTTGGGAGTCATATCATCCTCTCCCGTCATGGATATTAAGAACAATATTACAAAGGAGGTGTACACCCCCTGCGATATTGAGAGTAATATTATGCTCTCCCCTCTGGGATATTAGGAACAATATCGCAGGAGGTGTGTACAACCCCTGCGATATCGGGAGTAATATCATCCTCTCCCCCTGAATAGAAGAAACAATATCACAGGAGGATGTACACCCCCTGCCATATTGGGAGTCATATCGCTTTCTCCCCCTCTGGATACTCGGAACAATATCACGGTGGGTGTGTACACCCCCTGCGATATTGCCACTAGTTTTTTCATCGTCTCCCTCCCAGCATATCAGGAACAATAGCACAAGGGGGTGTACACCCCCTGCGATATTGGGGGTAATATCGTCCTTTCCCCCGCTGGCTATTAGGAACAATGTCACAGAAGGGGTGTACACCCCCTGCTCTATTGGGAGTGATATCATCCTCTCCGTCCCTGGATATTAGGAACAATGTCACTAGGGAATGTACACCTCCTGCAACAGGGAGACTGATATCATCCTCTCGCCCCCTGGATATTAGGAAGAATAGCACAGGGTTGGTGTACACCCCCTGCGAAATCGGAAGAAATATCATCCTCTCCACCTTTGGATGTTAGGGACAATATCACGGGGAGGTCTACACCCCCTGTGATATTGGGAGTCATATCATCCTCTCCCACCGAGGATATTAGGAAGCCAGGGTATTAGGAAGGGATGTACACCCACTGCGATATTCTCAATAATGTCATCCTCTACCCCCTGGCTATTAGGAATAACACCACAGAGGGGTGTACACTTTCTGCCCTATTGGGGGTAATATCATCCTCTCCCCCCCGGATATCAGGAACAATTATATTATTATTAATATTAATACACATAATGAAAATTAATAGTATTCATCGATATTAATAATTACAATGAAGACAGTAAAAATTAATCCCGGTTAAAAATATTAACGATTGGAATTAATAATTAATAGTAATATCACTATTAATAAAATGATGATATCGGTAATTAGTGTTACTTAACTGAACCCATAATAAGTGATTACAACAATTTAATAAATTATTAATAAATAATAATTAATTTTAATGTAATTTTTATAGAATTTTATATAATTATGAACAATTATTTATAATTAACAAATTTTAATTACAAATAAGTGATATTTATTAATTATTAAATATAGATATTTATTAATCATTAATATAATATTTATTAATCATTAATAAATACATTTGCTAATCACTAAGAAATGCATTTACTAATCATTAATAAATACATTTACTAATCATTCATAAGTACATTTATTAATGATTAATAAAGACATTTATTAATCATTAATAAATACTATTTATCAGTCATTACTACATAATATTTATTAGTCATTAATACTATTTATTAATTTACTAATCGTTAATAAATACATTTACTAATCGTTAATAAATACATTATTTATCGTTAATAAATACACTTATTAATCGTTAATAAATACTATTTATCAGTCATTAAATACTATTTATTAATCATTACTACATATTTATTAGCCATTAATAAATACTACTTATTAATTGTTACTACATAATATTTATTGATTATTACTACATAATATTTATTAATAATTAATACATAATATTTATTAATTAGCGACATAATTAAGATTAATAACTAATATTACTGATGAATGACATTAATATCAATAATTAATTTTAATCATGCATGATCGTATATTTAAAATAATTATCAGTATTTAATAATGTTACACTATTAATTAATATTAACATTGATAATTATTACTAAAATTGATAACTGATGTTTAATAATTGATAATATCATTACTCCTAATACCGCAGGGGGTGTACACCTACCTGTGATATTGTTCCTAATATCCAAGGACGGAGAGCATGATTTTAGTTTTAATATCGCAGTAGGTGTGCACTCACCGTGTGACACTGATCCTAATATCCAGGGGGTAGAGTATGACATGACTCCCAACGTAGCAATGAATGTACAGCCAACCCGGTGATATTGCTCCTAATATTCACGGAAGAAGCGTATGCTATTATTCCTAATATCCCAGGGATTGTACACCTCTTCTGTGATATTGTTCCTAGTATCCGGATGGGGAGAGGATGATAATAATTCCAGTATCGCAGGCTGTGTTCACCCACCCTGTGATATTGTTATTAATATCCTGGAAGGGAGAGGATGATATTACTCCCCATAGAGCAGGAGGTATACACCCACCGTGGGTTATTGTTCCTAATCTCCATGGACGGCAGAGGCTGATATTACTCCCAATACGGCAGGGGGTGTACATCCACCCTGTGATATTGTTCTTAATATTCAAAGGCCGAGAGGTTGATATTACTTCCAATATCGCAGAAAGTGTACACTCCCATGTGATACTGTTCCTGATATCCAGAAGGGGAGAAGATGATATTCATCCCCACATCGCAGGAGGTGAACACCCACTCTGTGATATCTTTCCTAATATGCAGGGGGAGAGAGGATAATATTATTCCCAATACTGCAGAAGATGTACACGCCCCCCCCCCCCCCCGTGATATTGTCCTTAATATCCTTCTCTCCCCAAGGCAGAGAAGATGATATCGCAGAAAGTGTACATCCCCCAGTCATATTGTGCCCACGATCCAGAAGGGAAGAGGATGATATTACTTTCAATGTCGCAGGGGGTGTACACGCCCCCAGTGATAATGTTCCTAATTTCCACGTGGGAAAGGCTGAGATTACTCCCAATATCGCAGGGGTTACATACACTCCTTTGACATTGTTCCTAATATCGGGGGGGAGGAGAGGATGATATTCCTCCCTGTATTGTAGAGGGTGTACACCCGTCTTTGATATTGTTCGTAATTTCTAGAGGGGGAGATGACATTACTCACAAAATCGTAAACATGCTGTGTGTCCAACGTGGATCCTAATCCAGGGAGGGATATTATTCCCCATATCGCGGGGGTTGTCCACTCTGCCTGTCATATTGTTTCTTATGTTCAGGGAGGAGAGGATGATATTGCTACCAACATTGAAGAAGTGTACACACCCCCTTGTGATATGGTTCCTAATATCCACGTTGGGAGAGGATGATATTACACTCAATATCACAGGGGTTGTACACCCTGCCTGTGAATTTTTCCTACTATCCAGAATAAGAGAGAATGATATTACTCAAAATAGTGGAGGGGGAAGCACCCCACCCCCCCTCATGGGATATTGTTCTCAAGAGCTAAAGGAAGAGAAGATCATATTACTCTTTGTACTGCAGGGGATGTACACCCACCTGTGATATTGTTCCTAATATCCAGGGAGGGAGAGCATGATGTCACCCCCAATATCGCCGTGGGTGTTCACCCACTTTGTGATATTGCTCCTAATATCCATGGGGTAGTGTATGACATTACTCCCAATATAACAGTGGGTGTACATTCACCCGGCGATATTGCTCCTAATATTCAGAGAAGGCGAAAATGATATTACTCCCAATATCGCAGACAGGGTAGAACCCTTCTGTGATATTGCTCCTAATATCCGGAGGGGGAGAGGACGATATTACTTTCAATATCGCAGGTTGTGTACACCCACCCTGTGATATTGTTCCTACAATCCAGGAAGGGAGAGGACGGTTTTGCTTTCCATAGAGAAGGAGGTGTACACCCACGCTAGGATTTCGTTCCTAATATCAAGGTGGGGAGAGCGTAATAGTACTCCCAAAAAGGCAGGCGGTGTACATCCCCCCTGAGATATTGTTCTTGCCATTCAAAACAGGAGAGGATGACATTACTCCAGATATCGAAGAAAGTGTAAACCCCCGTGTGATATTGTTTCTAATATCCAGAAAGGAAGAAAAGGATATTAATCCCCATATCGCAGGTGGTGTACACTCACTCTGATATTTTTCGAAATATGCAGAGGGGAAAGAGGTTAATAATATTCCCAATATCGCAAGGGTTGTACACCCCCGTGTGAGATGGTCCTTAATAATATCCCAAGGCGGAGGGGATGATATTACCACATATATGGCAGAAAGGGTACACCCCCCGGAATATAATTCCCATGATCCTGGAGGGAAGAGGATGATATTACTTTAAATATCACAGAAGGTGTACACGCCCCCCGTGATATTGTTTCTAATTTCAACGTGGGAGAGGAGGATATGACACACAATATCGCAGGGAGTAGAATCACTGCTGTGATACTCTTCTTAATATTCAGGGAGGAAGAGGATGATATTGCTCTCAATACAGACGGGTGTACACCCTCTGTAAAAGGAGGGTGTACACCCGTCTTTGAAATAGTTCATCATTTCCAGAGGGAGAGATGATATTACTCACAATATCGTAAACAGTCAGTGAGTCCACCACGGCTCCTAATAGCCAGGGGGGGAGAGGGGGTGGTTCTTAGTCCCCGCATCGCGGGGGGTGCCTCAACCCCTGCGATGTGGATCTTATTTTGTTAGTTGTTTTTTTATGCGTAATTGAGGCAACATAGAACAAAGTGTTGAGACTTAATTCAAACTTTTTTTTTTTTAATGAAGGAGCTGACGGATTTGTTGGTGGAATGACTGACCTATGTCAAACAGTTATCGTTTATTTTATCATGCCCATCCATAACTGAGAGTACAATGGGCAAAAATAAGCATATTTATTTATATAGGTGAAATAAGTCATTGAAACCCCCTCATACAAATAGAGATTTTTTCTTCATTATGCTGAAGAATACAGCTAACAAAACACTGCTCAGAATTTTTTGTATTTGGAAGCTCCAAGTCAGTTTGTATGTCTTGAGCCGTAAGCAGTGAAGTTAAATTTACCTTAACTTGTGATTCAAAAGGAACAAAAATCTCCCGCTTATTGAGTTTTAGAAATACAATTCAAGAGTGAAACAGCAGATTCCTTCATTTTTTATTTATGTAGACTATCATCCCAGGTCATTATAAAATAACAATTTTATTTATTGATGCTATTATTTTTATTTGCCTTGATTATTATAGTTTAGAAATGTGATTTTTATTTTTCCCCGAAGTTCATATCTACTATCTTTTTTTTTCTGCCTACATAAATCAATTGCAACTTCTTAGTCATGAGCTATGCCTCTGATTTTGGTGATTGCTGTGTGCATGGTGTCAGACTCCTCACAAGCGAGTTCTCAATGAACAATGCGTCATGACAGATTTTCAGCTCAACAGGAAAGAAAACGTAAATAGGCACAATACAGGTTTTTCAACTGTATTGAACAGGCTTTAATACTGAGTTTTAAAAATCTAAAGTTATTATGAAACAAACTCCTCATTTTATTTGCCAGGAAATTAGATAAGAAATGTCAAACAGGTAGCTTGTCTTCTAGCATGATTTGTATCAATGCATTTTATCTGAAATGAGCAAAACTCCTTCCTGTGGATTGTATATTTTCAATATGGTGTTGATTTTTCTAACATTTTAAAATCTTGTTTCTAAACAACACAACCCCACTGTTAATAAGGATATTGTGCAAAAGATAGTAAATTCAGTAGGTTTAATATTCTTTATGATTAGTGCTGCCCAGTTTTACTCCTAAGATAAACTTAAATCTAGTCGTTTGATGCCAAACATCAATAAGATGACATTCAGATAGGTACAGCTGAAGTATACAATTCCTGCAGTAAAGGAGATTACTAAATTACTAAGGGAAGCAGGTAGATACGTAAAAGTTAGATTTAGTCTTCCTTGTATATATTTCATTTAGTGATATGTGAAGAGAACATGGTAATCTATGCTGTCAGTCATACATCTAAATTTACTAATGTGATGTATATAAAGTCATCAAAAATACTTTAAATGACAGAAAATACTTCCCAAATGGAACACAGGTAATTCCTTCCAGCACAACATCCTTTTGAGAAGCATCTTCCACTAGCATCCCTCCAATATCAGGATATTAATTCAAATGCCATAGCAGAAAAAAATGCAAATTTTAGAAGTGGATATCAAAGCTTCGTGCACTTCCTAGGCACTGACTGTACATTTTTCTATGCATTTGCTTGTGTTTGGTACTTAATTTGTGTTGTCTCTTTTCCCATACCACACATGAAAATTATATCCACCATTAAAAAAGATAAAGAAGATTTTATCCAGATAAATAAGACCAAGGAAATGCTCCTTTAGGTTTATAAATTAGATATGGATGACAAAATTGGAGGTTGCAAGAGACAAGAAGAGAGACAACGTATAGTTAACAACTCAGTCAAAATGAAAGGTTTCCAGATATACACTACACATGACAGTGATGGCAGTTCCACAAAGGCTTCAACAATTCAGATTTGTCATCTCAGTGTATCTTCAATGTAATGTAGCTTTTGTTCTTGTGTTCTAAGATGAAAAGGAGTAAGAATGCTATGCCTCATTACTTCAGAAAGAATTCCCAGGAGTAACACTAAAGGACGTATAGGTAACTATTTATTTCAAAATTGATTGTATGATTGGTAATTACTGTTTACTTAATGTTTATACTGGCATGTCTAGTTCTGAAAAGAGAAATGATTGCAAGTTTATTTGCTAATAAATAGTGTCATTTGTAATTTCTTTTTCTCTTACGTTCAAGGAGTTAAAATGAAACCTAGGACTCTACTGTAATGCTTATTGAGAGATATTGTCTCTTTAAAGGGGACTACTTTGGGTCCCTGGTGTAATGTATTTAGAAGAAAATATTTATCAATACAAAACTTGTTTTTGTTCTAACTCCCCTCTCAAATAAAATAATTTTTTCAGGCTGAATAGAATAAAACAACATTGGCAATGGCAGAGACATGGTGAAACTGCTCTAAAAGATTGTCAGAGAGCCTTGTTTCTCTAATTGAATTCAGGTAGCCTCACTTTATTATATCTTACCCCAGATACAGCAAAAGTTCAGAGATAGAATACCTTGTCATTACTCTGGATCTATAAGACTGGCTCAGGAAAGCATTTGAAGACTGGCTTTTTGTATCAGTGAAACTTACGCACAGTGTAGCAGATAGAGTTTGCAAACTATATAGTGGTATTGATCTTGCACAGGATCATGAAAGGGATGATTTGTGAGTCACCTATAAAACTGGTGATGCAGAATGAGAAAAAGAACTAAAGAATTAAAAATAGTAAAAATGACATGTTTGAAGATCAATATCTGGAAAGATGTTTAGCATATTCCAGGAACTGAAAAATACGATTGTGGATCTAGCCTAGAAAATAAGTGGGAGAGTAGTATGAGATGTATGAGAGAGGTAAAATTGACCAGCAATGATTCTGTGTATCTTAATTACAAAGGGAAACCATGGAAAATTTTCAACAGAGAAACGTTAAGATTAAAGCTGCTTTTTTACAAAAGAAATCTTACTTGCTGCAATATGAAGAAACTATTAGAACGAATGTATTTTTAAAGCAGTAGATCCATTAGAAAAATATTGCAGGGTTCAGGTAAATAATGCAGGGAGTAATGGTAACATTGGAGATAAGTGGTTGGATTGAAAAGGGAAACAGGCAGTGGAATCATAGGCCATGGGACTTAAATGCATTTGGGTGTGAGGGAGAGAGGGCTGTCAATCACTTTTCTAAGCTACACAAACTGTCCTTCTCTCCAACCTTTGTCATTATCCTTGTTGATTTCAATATCTACATGAGAAATTCATGCAATACTTGAAATCATGACAAGTTTGACCTCATTTCCAATGAACTTTGCCCAGTTTTAGCAAAGAAGTATCACAGTTACACCCTAGACTTTAACATTCACACCAAACTGATGGGAATGTAAAACTAATAATAATAGAACTCTGCTCTCTGCATACCACCTCTGAGAGTTATCCTCCCCATCAAGGCTTCTGGTTTATTGGCATACATAGTCATGATTATACATTAACTTCTTATATCTTTCATTTTACATACTTAATCTATCTGGTCCGTCATTTCAATAATTTTCTAATCAACATCAAAAGGTTTTGTGCCCCTCTGTAAATTCCTTGCCTTCTTCTGTTATTCTGGATCCACTCAACTGTTAATTTATTCATATGTTACTTGGGCCTCTATAATCCACTGGGTCTTATAAGTTTGTGGCCATTTCAGACTTGATCTTCTATTTTACATAGGCCTTAACATTGCTGAGAAAATATTCAATGTTTTCTTAGTCAGGTTTTTCATTACCTCCAACATTTATTTTAGAATTTCACAATTTTTCTCAAATCTTCTACTCCATAATCTCTCCAATTATAGTTGCCCGTCTTTACGGGTGGTTCCACATTTATGGATTCAGCCAATCATGGATCAAAAATATTTGGAAAAACAACAACAGTAAAACCATATAGATAATATAAGTTAAAGAAAATAAAAAACATTCAAACCTATCTTTATCTTTTTATAGTTAGGTTCATTCTAGTTCAAGTTATCACCATTTCTCACTGACATAGCACTTATATTGTATTAGATATTGTAAGTAATCTAGAGATGGTATAAAGTTAGGGGATAATGTGCATAGGTCATTTGCAAATACCACACCATTTTCTATAAGAGACTTGAGCATCTGAGGATTTTGGTATTCATGAGGGTCCTGGAACCCATCACCCCTGAATTAGGAGGGATGGCTGTATAGAAGCAGCAAAATTCACAGAAGAGATAGAATGTGTCAAACTAAAACTGGAAGACATTCCACTATTAAATAAAATAGCTAAACACATCTACATCCATTTCCTCCTCCCTGGTCCTTATTATTCTAGATTTGGTGGCCTCTTCTTGTCAAACACTAGGTAGCCTCTTCCTGTCAGAGAATAGTCCCTCTTCTTTGTCACATCTGTTCCTAACTTCTCAGTTACCATTTCATATTAATTAACACTTACTCTTTATAATCTGCAACTTCTGCTCCTGTGTTGACTCCTACAACCATCATACAGACAAAGCAAATGTTTTTCCTTCACTGCCATTTATTTATTCAACTAAAGTTCTACATGTGCCTTCAATTACCTTTTCAAAATATTTCCTGTATTTTCTGCTTTTCTTCACCTGTCACTCATTTTTAAGCTGACTTCATTCTGCCCTTGATTACTGCAAAAACTCCTATTATTTCATACTTTTCCATTTTCTTCCTAGATATCAGGACATACACTCCCTCTTTGACTACATTGCTGGCTCTTTTATCACTACCTGGCACTCTTCAACACACAGAAACCTTCCTTTTTTCTCATATGATACTTTTCCAAATTTATTCATCCACGCTCATGTCTTTAAATGCCATATATACACCTTGAAAGTCTGATTTTAAATATTATTTATATGGCCATGATGCACATATCCATTTTCAAACTCTTCCCTGTGCTGCTGTTGGTCCCTCTTCCCATTCAACAATCCCACTTTATAACTCAAAGAGAGCTAAGATATATCACGTCCAATACGTGTTTCATAACCTTCTCCACCTGATTCCTATTCACATTCTCCTCCCCTCCATACTTAGATACATCACCATTTTTTTATTTTGAACTTTGTCTTCTGAAAGCTTGAATTGACACTTCCCATTTCCTCAATCCCTACAACCAATCCATTATCAAATACTCCTGATTTTATATTAAAAAATATCCAAACATATATTTATCTTTTTATTGTTGTATTTATTATAATTCAATCACCATTTCTTATATATCATTAAGAACACTAAACCCTCTCTTCCTACACCTAAAACCCCTCAATTGTTTCAATTCATGATTAGTGTAAACATGTATTTTTTTAATTAATCTATTATCTCTTTTTTAAATTTATTTGGTATCTCTCCCTTCTCTTCTAACTGGCTTATTTTCACCATCTATTTAGTTTTCAATGCCTCCTCCTCCATCAGGATCTGCCTGCAGTTTTCCTACTCCCTTCCCGTGGACATGCTAGAGGAGTTTTGTCGGCCATGGCCAGAGTTTGTTAGAAGCACTATCTTGCATAGAATAGCATCCTCTTTTAAAATTTGCATCCCAATTGTTACTTGCAAATGTGTGTAATTGGCAAGTTAATACTTTCTCTGTATATTAAACTACAAGTTTCATGAGAGAAGTGTCCCAGAATATTTTGACCATCACCATTACACTTATTGTTTGATGTTCCATAAACCTTTATGAAATAAATGAGGAACGGGCAGTAAATTACTCTGCCCAAAGTATCAAGAGAGATGGTAGTACTCAATTTGATGGGGTATAAAATCAGGAGAAAAATGGTAAAAAAAAAAACAAAAAAAAAAAACTATAATCTTTTTTTTTCATAGCATGACATGTAAGTTAAAAAAACAAGTGGCAAAAGTGTTGGAATACTGATCATGAAAGAAATCTGTATTGGAAAATGTATAATATTTAATTAGTGGGTATGTCAGTCAGTAAATTTAGAAAAGATAAGAGAAAAATGTGCATAACTGGCTAAGACTATTGCAATAAGAATGTGGTTGTACACTAAAGAACCTAAAAGTGAGATGAGCAAGAACCTATAGGAAGTTGGTGACATAAAAGAGAAAAGTCTGACGTTAGTTGCTGCTCTACAATGTCTAACTTATGTGGTTTTCTCCTTTTGTTTTTTGATATTACATTAAGAAACGAGAAAGGAAAATAAAATTTATTGTATAGTCATGTGCCTTTTAGCAACCTTTCAGTCAATGATGGACCACATACACAAGGGTGGTCCCATGAGATTATAATACAACATTTTTACCATATCTCTACTATGTTTAGATATATTTAGATGCACAATACTTACCATTCGGTTATAATTCCCTACAGCATTCAGTGCAGTAGCATCCTGTACATGTTTGCATACCTAGCTATACCACGTAACTAGGCCTATAGTAGACTATAGCATCTATGTTTGCGTAAGTATAATCTACTATGTTTGCACTATGACAAAATCACCTAATGATGCATTTCTCAGAATATAGCCCCATCATTAAGTACACACAACTGTAATTATTGCAGGGAACTCTTGTCTTTTCAACTATGGGAAGTTCTTAGCAAGAGTTTGGGTGTGGATCTACATAATGCAAAAAGAATGACACTTAAAAATATGATATTGGGTTAAACGTTAAATTGAATAAAAATGAGCTTATGAGCTAGGAAATTTCTTAGGTGTACCCAATGGCTAATGGCTACTATATTGGACAACATAGATTATACACCATTTTTATTATCTCAGAAAGATCTATTGGAAGCACATTCTATAGGCCAGTGGTTCTCAAAATGTGGCTCAGAACCAAGAATGTCAAAATTTCTTAGGAACGTCTCCAAGGGCAAATCCTCAGGTCCACCCCAGATCAAAACTTAGGGTTGAGGTGGCAGCAATCTGTTATAGAAAGTCCTCAAGATGATTTTGATCCATGCTAAAGTTTGAGAACCACTGTAATAAGTCTGTTTCTCTCTCTCTCTCTCCTCTGTCTCTTTCATACGCACGCGCGCACACACACACACACACACACACACACACTCTTTGTAGCTCTTAAATGACTTAAATGTCTGTATCTCCCTATTACCACATCTGTTCTACAGAAAAGGCATTATTGCACCAAAGCAGAACCCGGAATTGGGAAATGGTCGAGTTCATCATGTTCCTCTGATAGTTTTAGTAATAAATTACACTTTATTACCCTGATTTATCTCCTTATCTGTCGTTGCCACACAAATAGTAGAAGCATTTTCAAATGGTTAGGTATACAAAAGAAACCCATCCCACTGGGTAAGACATATGTCTTAGGTCATGTTCCCTAGAAGCGTAAGCAGAGAGAGGAGCTACTGTGTAAGTTAGTAGGGAGGTGCTTCCTGGTAAAACTCAAAATAGAGTGAAGGAATCAAAACAGGACATGGGACAAAGCAGGTAAATTAGTGCATTCAGCTAAAGTTTACGCTCATTCTCATCCCACAAGAATCTCAGAAGCATTAAAGCAAATACAGTACTACCAACCGGAAGCAGGAGGCCTAGAATATTGTACACTTTTATGACTCCATTATTGGCTGGATAAGCACAGTACTAGGATGAAGAAATTACCTCCCAGGCATTTCAAGATGAAGTGGCTTCTGATGGCTAAGGGAAATTCTCAGAAGAAGGATATAGCTGTGAGCTGTGAGCTGGTAGCAGCCAACATTCACAGCTGTTAGGGTTTGTGTGCCCCTGGCTGGAAGACTAGCTCTGGACAGAGCACTCAAACTATCCACTGTCAAGTCCAACATTGGAAAAGGGACATATGAGAGAAAAGTCAGAGTTCAATTTTACTAATGGTGATTCAAATAGAAATGTCTCCATTCCAGATATTCTCTTCTCTGTGACTTGCTAGGTGGCGATTAGATATAAGAGTATACTACATTATCAGACTTGAAATGGATTTAAGAAGAAAATAAAGTATCTCTTCTTTGTAAGCCTTTTGAAATAATTGATCAATTGATCAAATTTTCTCATTTTGTACTCAATGGAACTGGGCTATAGAGAGGAACATGATAAATATGATGTTGGTGACTTAGTGAGTCACTAAATATGCAGTAGATTCAAAATGTTGTCATTGTCCAGTGTTAATCTATCAAACTAACACTGAGCAACTAAAGGTTAAAAGAAAGTAGAGCCTCTTCCAGTTAAAATATGTGCTGTTTATAGTAATTTTCTTTAAGCACTCTTTTTTACTTGTCCTACTACTTGAGATTCTTGAAAAAAAAATCTACTTTGACTATGAGTACAGACTTTTGCTAGTTCTCAGTTCTCGGTAAAGCTGCAGCAGCTTCTATTTATGTGGCTGGCCCTAAGGGACCACGGGACAGAGCACTGAGGGAAGTAATCTGTCACCTACTACACCCAGTCATCATGGAATATTGACTCCCTCATCATCACTTCGTTCAAGTCATCCACTTGCCCAAATGGATGCATTTGTCATAGAGCCCTATGGGGAAAGCAACATTTTTTGCTGTTGAATTGTAAAATTTCTTAGGTCCTTAATTACACTTAAAACAATCTACAGATATTAATCTTCCTCCTCCTTTCCTGAAGGCACACCCTGCTGTGAGGTAGTGCCTGCTCTGGGAAGAAAGCATTTCTGTGAGAAAAAATAAAATGCATTTTTACACTCACTAACCAAGACAAATTGATCATAGTCTACCTGTAAGAGCAGGTGAGTAAAAGAGCCTAGGAGCTTAATGACCTTCGTCATTCTCTCCTTTCCATTCACTCTGATCATGTTATTCTTACTTTTATCAAATTTTGAAGTACATATTTTTATATACTAGTTTAATTATTTCTTGCAATAAGACAATATAAATGCAAATTAATTGAGTTATTAAGACATCAATTTGTTTTTGTTATCCAATAATTGTGTTTTAGATAATGTTTATTTACAAAATACATTTCTATGATTATTCAAAGGGTGGTATAATTAGCTACTTTTCTGTTTCCCTGAAGAGAGTGGCTATTGGCTCCTTTTGGTTTCTAAGTTCCTTGCATGGCCAGGTAATGGGGTATAAAAGACAGAAGGAATAGAAATATGACATTCGTGGTGAATTCTCTGCCTTTAAGGAATATCCTCTGTCTCCAAAACCTCACACCTTTCAATGCTGTTTGTGGCACTTACGAAATATGGAAGGGTTGACTCCAATTACAGAGTAGACAAAGGTATTGAGTAATATAATACTGGATAGGAAAGAGAGATTTAGGTCCACTGTAAATCCTTTGCAGCTAGTTGTGGAAGCTAACACACAGGCAAAGATTCTTGCTTCCAAAGGTGTGATTTTGTTCCTTGCCAGATACTGATCATTTCTTTATTTTATCACCAATGTGAACTAATATGTGTTAGCATAATTTTAGTTATTCTTTATTTATTCAGCTGCAAAGGGACAGCAGACTAACTTATATTCTGTCATTGTGGTGAGTTAACAAAAATAAATCAGTCCATGTGTTACTGGAAAGGGCTCCCGATCCAGACCCCACGAGAGCGTTCTTGGATCTCGTAGAAGAAAGATTCAGAGCAAGTCCATAGAGTAAAGTGAAAGCAAGCTTATTAAGAAAGTAAAGGAATAAAATAATGGCTACTCCATATGCAAAGCAACCCCAAGGGCTGCTGATTGCCCATTTTTATGGTTTTTTCTTGATGATATGCTAAACGAGGGGTGGATTATTTATGCCTTTCCTTTTTAGACCATATAGCGTTAACTTCCTGATGTTGTCATGGCATTTGTAAACTGTCATGGTGCTGGTGACAGTGTAGCAGTGAGGATGACCAGAAGTCACTCTCATTGACATCTTAGTTTTGATTGATTTAAGCAGGCTTCTTCACTGCATGCTATTTTATCAGCAAGGTCCTTATGACCTGTATCTTATGCCAACCTCCTATCTCATCCCATGACTTAGAATGCCTAACCTACTGGGAATGCAGCCCAGCAAGTCTCAGCTTTATTTTACCCAGCCCCTATTTAAGATGGAGTTGCTCTGGTTCAAACGCCTCTGACACATCTGACACATGTGTTTGCTGAAACTTTGTTAAAAAAAAAAAAAATGAAATGCTACGGGTATGTTACCAGGCTGACAAATTTCTGTGGCAGGATATATTTTAGGAGTGTGTGGATGACCCGTAGATGTGTCTGTGATAGATAGGAAGAGGAAGGGAAAAGAAACAGAAGAAATTACAGCATCTGATTTCATCTCCTCACCCTCTCCACTTCTCCACCTCCTCCACCAGCAGGCCCTCAGTGGAGGAGAGTCTGGAAAAATGTGTTCAATCTAAACTCTTCAGCATTTGCTTTATGTATTATAATGAACACACCAAGTAAGAACATTGTTCTTGACAATTACTAGTTTGAAGTCTATCTAAAGTAGTAACAGGATACAGAAATAGATAGATGAAATAGATAGATGAAACAGGTAGAGGACTGTGTAAATGGTGGAAATAGCCTATGCAATTAACTGGTAGAATAAGGCATTCTTCTTTTTCTACATGTTCATAAGGGACATACCAATACTGCTCCTATGTTTACAGATATTGGTTGTGAAAAAATGCTTACTTAAAATTTTGATCTATTCTGGACTAGAATTTAAAAAGATAATGTTTCAGATATAACGCTACATTTGAATAGTTAAACTTGTCAATCAATGGCAGAAGGCACAGACATTTGAGAAAGAATATAATGGTATTATGGACTGAGTTTTTTGTCCCACCTCCAAGATTCATATCTTGGAGTCCTCCCCTTCAATGTGAAGATATCTGGAGGTAGGGCCCTTGGGAGGTAATCACGGTTAGATTAGGCCACAAGGGTTGTATTAGTCTGTCCTCACATTGCTATAAAGAGATATCTGAGACTGAGTAATTTATAAAGAAAAGAGGTTTAATTGGCTCACAATTCTGCAGGATGTACAGCTGACATCTGCTCAGCTTCTGGGGAAGCCTCAAGAAACTTAACAATTATGGCAGAAGGTGAAGAGGGAGCAGGCAGGTCACATGGCCAGAGCAGGAGCAAGCGAAGGGGACCGAGGTGCCACACATTTTTAAACGACCAGATCTCAGGAGAACTTACTCACTGTTATGAGAACAGCACCAAGAGGATGATGCAAAACTATTCATGAGAAATACATCCCTATGATCCAGTCACCTCCCTCCAGGCCCCATCTTCATTGGGAAATACAAGTCAATATGATATTTGGGCAGGGACAGATATCCAAACTATAGCAAAAGTGAATCCTTTATGATGGCTTCATTGTCCTTATAAGAAGAAGAGCCCAGCAAGAGCTCTCTGTCTCCAAGAACAGGCACTGAGGAAGGTGGCTGGGAAACTGGCCCTCACTGGACACAGAATGCGCCTGAACTTTAATCTTGGACTTTGCATTGTTTAGAAGTGTGAAAAATAAATGTTTGTAATTACAGCCATACAGTCAATGGTACATTTTTAATAGCAACCTGAGGTAAGACAAATAGACTTTGGAAAGCAGAAATAATTAATATACAATTATTAGTTTGTTCGATTACCTCCCATCATCTTAGAGTTTAATGCCCTATTCAACCTTCATGTTTCATGTAGACTCATCTACAAGGATCTTAGTGTTAGTGATATTGTGGAGGGAAATAATATGGCATCATTAATATAACCTTTAAAGCAAATAGGACATGAAATATTGATTGTAATTATGTCCAAATAATAGACTACATTATAAAATATAAATAATTAAGAAAACTGAGAATCCACACTCTGGATGGTGACTACATTTTTTCTGAATTATTTCTTACTAAATTTTTTAAGTCGTAAGAAAAAGATCACCAAAATACAAACAATTGTGGTTTCTAGGTGGAAGGATTTGAAGCAGATTTTAACTTATTATTTATATTCTTCCATGTTAAACAAATCTAAAATGTGTATATATTTCAACTTATATTTTAATAATTTGAAATGAATAAATTACTTGATCAACCTTTTAGTCTTGTTACATAACACGTTGATTTCCTACTTTCAGGATAACTTATTTTTTTCCCACATCTCAAAATAATGTTGAGTTTGAATAGATATATGCAACTTGTTACTTTCTTGGGGGTACAGAGTGAGAGAACGCCTTACGTCTGCTTGTATTCTCAGTGATAAAAATTAACTTATTGATGAATAAATAAATGAATAATTACAAAAGCTAATGTTTCATTTCCTTAATCCAAAGCCTGTATTTGTTTCTCATTGCTTACAATATATAAAGTTCATATGTTCCAAACAGTATAGGATTCATTTCTATATCATAATTAAAACTAAATTTTATTCAGGTGATAGAGATTAGTTTAACTTCCCACCAGAGCTACTATGAGAGTCATGCTAACCTGTCTCAATGGAGTAAGATGGAATTCCATGAAAATATAAATTTATTACACACACAAAATCCCACTCAATACAGAAACTATAAATACAGTCCCTAAAAAGAAAACTCCCTCTTTCCAGGTGAACAAAATTGTTACAGATACAGAAGGTCCCCAATTTACCATGGTTCAATTTAGGATTTTCTCTTTTTTTACTTTTGATATGGTTTGGCTCTGTGTCCCCATCCAAATCTCATCTCAAATTAGAATCCACATGTGTTGAGGGAGAGACCTGCAACCCCCATGTGTGGAGGAAAGGAAGTGATTAGATCATGGGGGCAGTTTTCCCCATGCTGTTCTTGTGATAGTGAGTGAATTCTCACAGTAGCTGATGGTTTGAAAAGTGGCACTGTTTTTCTGCGCTCTGACCTCTCTCTCCTGCCGCCTTGTGAAGAAGGTGCCTGCTTCCACTTCCATTATGATTGTAAGTTTCCTGAGGCCTCCTCAGCCATGTGGAACTGTGAGCTAAATAAACCTGCTTTCATTATTAAATTACCCAGTCTCGGGTAGTATCTTTATAGCACTGTGAGAACAGACTAATACAACTTTACCATGGCACAAAAGCAACGCACATTCAGTATAAACCATACTTTGAATGTGGAATCTTGCCTTTTCCCAGGCTAACGATATGCGGAGGGAAGCTCTTAAGATGCTGGGCACCAGCAACTCCCAGTCAGCCAAGTGAACATGAGGGTGAACAACCAATTCTCTGCAGTGCACTATGCTGCCAGTGCTTTGGGGATAGTGTGTTTTGTGTGTTTGCATTTAATTATATCTACAAAATGCCCATTTTTAACTTAGGATATTATCAACTTATGATGGGTTTATCAGAATGTGACCCTAGCAGAAGTCCAGGATCATTTGTGTATCATTACCAGTTAGTACAACTTATGTGGAGGAGGCATTTTTAGCTTAAGCGTGTATCAGAAGATGCAGAGAATTAAAAACCTAGGAAACAATGCAGGGATTGATATGTGGTCCTGCTGTCTTTCACTGTCAGCAAAGCTGGCTCTGTTTTTCTTCCAAATGTTTTTGAGGCCTTGGGAAGCAAATTCTATCAGGCAGCTTCCAGACCTCCTGATGGAAACTCAATATTCACATCCAGACTTGTCCAAGACAGATGTTTCTACCCATGGCACAAGAAGCTGCCCAAGTCTGACGTTTGCCTATTTTCATAAATTGTGCATAAAGGCATTTTAAAGTTCACTGCTGACTTTGTAAGAATGGTAAACTCCTTCACTGAAAATCATTTTTTTCTTTTACTTCTTCAAATTTCAATTCGTAAAAAAGGGATTCATCAGGACTAACGTGATTATTATTAAAAAAATAGACATGTCCATTGAACAAGACTGGATAGGTCAGGAAAATTTGTCAAGACTACCCATAATACAAAGTCACTTTTTTTCTTGATGCTTTTCTCCTCCTCATAATTCCTTTTTTTCTCCCAGCATATGATTCAGTATCCTCAGGTGTCTCCCTAACTAGATCACCTGAGTCTGTGTCATGTCCTTTATTAGAAAAATGCTCCATTCCAAAAACTAGCCCTCCCTTCAAAAATATTCTGTAAAAAAATAAGGTTTAGCTATTTATTTAGAGAACAGTATTTTAAAAATCAACACTAAACTGCTTACCTTTGGACAATTAAATCGTAATGTTTTAGGAAATCTTCATTTTAAAAGGGGAAAACTTTGCATTATATATAAAAAACCCTTTTTGTATATAATGTATATAATATTGTATACAATGTTAAGCATTGTACATATCAGTATAAATTCCTGAGACCTATTAGAAGAAAACAAAATATATTTTTAAAAACTCATACAAATATTTATTCCAGTAATGTTTATAATATTTAAATATAAAACACAATCACTCAGGAATAGCTAAATAGATTATACCATAATACTATGTACAGTTATGTAAAATTATGTAGAATTATGCAACAATTAACAATTATGTTTATTAATAGTTCATGAATTCGTTAAAACATTTTTATTTCATCTTCAGCATGCTAAAATTTAGGATTATTAAAGGTATAAGTACAAACCTTAGCATACATGATTATATGAAACATAGAAATGATTTTTATTCATATAAATGTATGAGGTACAAGAGCAATTTTGTTACATGCATATTTCAATATATCTATTACTGGAATAACATACATTGTACCAATTAAGTAATTTATCCTCATTCACCCCCCTCCCAACCTCCACCCTTCTTAGTCTCCATTGTCTGTTATTCCACACTCTACATCCATATGTACACATTTAGCTCCTACTTATAAGTAGGAATATGTGGTATTTGTCTTTCCACGTCTGAGTTGTTTCACTTGAGATAATGGCCTCCAGTTCCATCTACATTGCTGCAAAAGACATGATATCATTTCTTTGTATGGCTGAATAGAATTCCATTGTGTATATAAACAATATTTTCTTTATCCAATAATCCCTTGATGGACACTTAGGTTGATCAAATGTCTTTGCTATTGTGAACAATGCTGTCATAAACATAAAAATGGAGGTATCTTTTCAATATAATGATTTCTTTTCCTTAAAGTAGATACCCAGTAGTGGAGTTGCTGGATCAAATGGTACTTCTATTTTTAGCTCTTTGAGAAATTTTTATACTGTTTTCCATAGAGTTTGTACTAACTTACATTCCCACCAACAGAGTATAAAATTTCCCTTTTCTCCACATCCTCGTCAACATCTGTCATTTTTGCCTTTTAGTAATAGCCATTTTGATGGGTTTAAGATTATATTTCATTGTGATTTTAGGAGTAATAATACATTCTGTGAGAGCATGGATTATATTTCAAACTGATACTAAACTCAATTTCAGGTTTCCTATCAGGAAGATGTCTATTTTTATTATATAATAGGATAGAATTTTTTTTTCAAAAACTCCTGCATATGTTATACTAGAAACTAAATACAATGTAGAAAATAATATACACACATATATTCCACAGGATTTTAAATTTCATAGGATTTTAGCAAGTATATTTTTGTAAATTTTATAAATGCATAAGTAAATTATTATAACAAAACAAGAATATATTGAATGCTATTTTATAATCAATTTTATTATATCAATAAATTAATATGATTTTATACATAGAACTAATAATTATACCCCTTCTATTGTTTTGAATGCAAAATTCCTTAACATGTCTCTATACTACATTTGATTTACCCCCACTTGGAGAGCCCAAGAATGTCCTTTGGAGTAATAGACTCAAGTTTGAACACAACTGAACTAGTAGATTTTCAGTAAACATTTGTTGATGTAAAACAAGTGTTCTTCTAGGAATTAATTCACAAATGCCAGTTGATAACCTAAACGGTATGCTAACTTTTCGAGTTCTTATTTTATGTTATACTCTTATCAGAAAAATATTAACTTTCGACCTCACCAGCTGTGCCTGAAAGTTCCCATTTATCTGTACAGGTGCCAACACTAAATAGTAGCATAAAAATACTACAAAAAGAAAAAGAATGATAAAAATAATAACAGTTTTTTCAGTTTGACAAATAAAATTCTACTTCTTTATTATTTTTAATTATATTTATTTGACATAATTTGCTTGTAAATTGTACATTTTTCAATTGCAAATTAACTATATTTTTTATTTGGTGAATTTTCTTCACATATATCTAATTAATTTAATATTAGAGTTTATATTTTTCATATTAATTTTAAGTATTTTTGGCATATGTAGATGGAATTATTAGCATGCAGTTGTTCGTTTGTTCCATTAAATTTTTGTAAAGAATGTTTTACTGAAAGACAGTCATGCTCATTTGTTTATGTCTTTGTTCTACAGTCACAGAGTAATTGTGACAGAACTTCATCACCTGCAAATGAAAATATTCATTATCTAGTCCAGGGGTCCCCAGTCCCCTGGCCGTGGACTGGTATCTGTCCACGACCTATTGGGAAACAGGCCACGCAGCAGGATGTGAGCTACTGGAGAGCCAGCATTACAGCCTGAGCTCCGCCTCCTGTCAGATCAGCAACACATTAGATTCTCATTGGAGCACAGACCCTATTGTGAACTGCGCATATGAGGCATCTAGGCTGTGTGATCCTTATGAGTTGGAAGAGTTTCATCCTGTACCACCTCCACCCCCAAATCTCCCAAGAAAACAATTGTCTTCTACGAAACTGGTCCCAAAACGGTTGGGGACCGCTGATCTCACGCTTTAAGATAATCATCACTCCCTGTAACAGATACATTAAAAATAAGGTGGAAAAGTCTTTTGCATTTGTCCATATGTTTAATCTTCATCTTTTAAATGTTTCATTCAAATTAGTTTTTGATATCAGATTCTTTTGCTTTAAGTATATTTTTAAAACATTTCTTAACTTCCAGTTTGCTAGCACTAAATTCTCTAATAGTTTGTCTAAACCATTTTTATTTTACATTCTTTTTTATTTAATATTCATTTTATTGCAGAAGAGTCTGACATTTACATAAAAGTTACAAATATCTTAGAGTTCTCATGTACCTCATAACCCCTATTATTGAATATTCTTTAGTATTGACATTTTAGTATCGCATATTTGTCATAATTAATGATTCAATGTTGATACATTATTATCCAATCAAGTGCATACTTTATTCAGATTTCCCCAGTTTTTACCTATGTCCTTTTCCTGTTCCAGGATCCCAACCAAGATAGACATTATGATTAGTTATTATGTCTCCTTAGGCTTTTTTTGGCTGTAACAGTTTATCTGACTTCCTTGTTTTTATGACCTTGGCAATGTAGTGCCTTATAGGTCAGGCATTCTGTAGAATGTTCCACATGATTACACTGGCATAATGTGTGTTTGGGAGGAAGACTGCAGAGGTAAAGTACCATTCTCACAACTTCATGTGAAGGATACATGCTCCCAAGATGGTTTATCACTAATTTTTCTCTTAAATTTTTTTTTATGTGGCTAGCTTTTGGTGTACAAGTGGTTTTTGGTCACATGGATGAATTATACAGTGGTAATGTCTGAGATTTTAGCCTACCCGTCACCTGAGTACTGTACATTGTACCAGATATGTAGTTTTTTTTAGTCCCTGAAACCCCCTCTGGTCCTCCGCCAATGCTGAGTCTCCATAGTCCATGATATCGCTCTGTATGCCTTTGTGTACCCATAGCGTAGCTTCCATTTATACGTGAAAACATACAGTATTTGGTTTTCCATTCCTGAGTTATATCCCTTAGAATGATGACCTCCACTTCCATCCAAGTTGCTGCAAGAGACACTATTTCATTCTTTTTATGGTTGAGTAGTATTCCATGGCATATGTAAACCACATTTTTCTATCCACTCATTGGTTTATAGGCAATTAGGGTGTTTCCATATCTTTGCAGTTGTGAATAGTGCTGCAATAAACATAGGCATACAGTTGTCTTTTTGATATAATGACTTCTTTTTCTTTGAGTAGATACCCAGTAGTGGGATTGCTGGATTGAATGGTATATCTACTTTTAGTTTTCTATGAAATCTTCATACTGCTTTCTGTAGAAGTTGCACTAATTTACATTCCCACCAGCAGTATACGAGTATCCCATTTTCACCATATCCACACCAATATCTATGGTTTTTTGACTTTTTAGTAATAGCCATTCTGGCAGAGGAAAGGTGATATGTTACTGTGGTTTTAGTTTGCATTTCCATGATGATTAATGATGTTGAGTTTTTGTTGTTGTTGTTGTTTTTCCTGAGACGGAGTCTCCCTCGGTCACCAGGCTGGAGTGCAGTGGCACCATCTTGGCTCACTGCAGCCTCCGCCTCCCAGGTTCAAGCCATTCTCGTGCCTCAGCCTCCCGAGTAGCTGGGACTACTGGCACATGCCACCACGCCCGGCTAAGTTTTTTGTATTATTAGTAGAGATGGGTTTTCACCACGTTGGCCAGGATGATCTTGATCTCCTGAATTCGTGATCCACCTGCCTCAGCCTCCCAAAGTGCTGGAATTTTATTTTGAGAAATGTCTATTCATGTCACATGCCCTCGTTTTGATAGAACTGTTTTTTTTTTTTTCCTTGTGGATTTGCTTGAATTCCTTGTAGTTATTTGTCAGATGCATAGTTTGTAAATATTTTCTCCCATTCTGTAGGTTGTCTGTTTATTCTGTTTATTATTTATTTTGCTGTGCACAAGCTTTGTAGTTTAATTAAATCCCATTTATTTATTTTTGCTTTTGTTGCATTTGCTTTTGTGATCTTAGTCATAAATTATTTGCCTAGGCCAATGTCCAGAAGAGTTTTTCCTAGCTTTTCTTCCAGAATTTTTATGATTTCAGGTTTTAGATTTAGTCTTTAATCCATGTTTGAATCAATTTTTATATAAGGTGAGAGATAGGGATCCAGTTTCATTCCTCTACATGCGGCTGTACAGTTTTTCCAGAGTGATTTATTAAATAGGGTGTCTTGGCTGAGGAAGCATTTGTCAGATTTCTCCCCTGGAAGTTTACTGCCCCCTCTCCCCCTACCCTTTCTATACTGCCTTCTGGAAGAAAATTAATGCACAACCCCCACACATAAGGGGTGGGGAATTGTGCTGTACCTCTTTGAGGGTACATTATATACATACTTTTTTGAATATTTCTGTAAGAGAGTTTTATTCATCCTTTGCCAATATTTATTGATTCAATCATGTTCTTATATCAGTGTGGACCCATAGATATTCATTTTATAATTTTCTCTGTTAATGCAATTATTTACACATTTTGTTGCTCAAATTATTTCAGCTTTGGCCATTGGGAGCTCCTTTAGTTGACCCCTGTGTATTTTTTAACATACCCAATACCCCTGCTGGTGTGTGGGTTTGGGTGTGTAGCTCTTATTTTCTGGAATTATAAAATGTTGCAGGCTAATATTGTGTACTTCACATCCTAGTCTAGAATCAACCATTTATCCAAGGAACACTGGTTGCTTTTACTGGAGATGGTATTATAAACTATGATCTATGCATTAGATGTGTTCTTATTTCCTTTTCC
Source organism: Pongo pygmaeus (assembly GCF_028885625.2). Classification (NCBI taxonomy): domain Eukaryota; kingdom Metazoa; phylum Chordata; class Mammalia; order Primates; family Hominidae; genus Pongo; species Pongo pygmaeus. The sequence goes on along the minus strand of NC_072385.2, from coordinate 50,827,742 downwards.
TACCTTTTTTTTTCTGTTTCTTTTTCCTTCTTTCATCTTAGAATTTTTGTTCTGGAATTATTTCTTAATTTTTAAGTATATTATTTCAGAAATTCCTTGAGTGTTTGCTGGTATTGGATTTTCACATTCTTAGTTTTTATCTTTTTTTTCTTTGAGACTGAGTCTCAGTCTGTCACCCAGGCTGGAGTGCAGTGGTGTGATCCCAGCTCACTGTAACCTCTGCCTCCTGGGTTCAAGCAATTCTCCTGCCTCAGCCTCCTGAGCAGCTGGGACTACAGGCACCCACCACCACGCCCGTGTCATCTTTGTATTTTTAGTAGAGATAGGGTTTCAACATGATGGCCAGGTTGGTCTCAAGCTCCTGACCTCAGGTGATCTCCCTGCCTCGGCCTACCAAAGTGCTGGGAAGACAGACATGAGTAACTGCGCCTGGCCGTTGTTATCCATTTTTTAATGATCATAAATTCTCATGAATCTTAAAAAAAATTTATAAAAATCCAGGCTTTACTTGTTTTATTACACATAATAATAAAACAAATAATTATTAAAAGCAATGGTAAAAACCAAAATTACTTTTGCACCAACTAATATACATAACCTTTTCCTCACAATTTTTTATTGTTATATATTTCTTAATTGAATAACATGCTGAGTAATTGTATAGAGTTCCTTGTTTTGTAATGTATTCAAAAGAATTCACTTTAGAGGATTTTATGGTAAAGGTGTTTTTTTTTCCACTGCCTTAACTCATATTATAAAAGAAATAATTTCGTCATCATTTTCAAACAAAAATCAACCTGTCTACAAAGAAATAAACTGATGAGCATCATATTTCTCCTTCACGATTTAATGTCATAGGCATACATAATAATGATCACAATAATCTGAGATGAAAAGATACTGATCTATGAATTATCCAACCAATCATAAAGCTAGCTCTATCTATGAGTCATGATCCATGCTCTCTCTCTCCCTTCTTCTTATTTTCTATTTACTCCAACATTCCAGTTATAGCTATTCTATCCTTTTAAATATGCTTTGCAAACTTTAATTTAAATTGACTAATTTATTAATGTGTAATGTTTTAACAAAGAATAATGATTAGAGTTATATGTTATATCACTCTGCTGATTAGGTAAAAAATAAATAGGTAGAATTGAATGATTCCAGAGGTAGAAAATCAGATCAAGTGAAAGATGATCAATCCCTGGAAATAAAATCTGAAAATTATTGTGCCAGGCTTTAAGTTTTTATTCAAGAAAGAATTATTTCAACTAACAAGAGTACTGGTAACTTGAATTGGGGCCATAATAAAGAACAAGGCAGAAAATATGTCTAAATTAATCATTTGTCTGAATATGTTAGACATCGTACAGTTTAGTGAGATAATAAAGAGACAGTATAAATCAGACCAACGATATTGGGATCTTTTCATGCATATAGGTAATGTGTCTCTCTGTTCATTAGGTATCCAAAGATGTTAGCCTGCCTCTCCTAAGATATCTGAGCAGAATATAGATTTAGGATTATTCAACATACTGTTGGTTCTTGATGATATGGCCTAGGATAGCAAGTAGAGCTGTTCTATTTTATCAGAAAGCATAATTTGATATGCTGCTCAGTTAGACTAACTTTTGATATGTGTTTAACTATCTGATACACTTATCTATGTATATATAATCTACCAAATTATCTATAAGTCAGTTCTTCCTAAATAAAATTTATAAATATAAGTAGTCTTCACCATAAAATCTAAATGGAAGATGGCAGCCCCATTTTTTTTCTTGCACAATGTCAAGCTGTTTGTTAATAATCTGTTTTTAAATGACAAGGGAGACTTTCTGATTTAGAAAACTATTGAAGGAGATTATTAAAATTCTCTACACAAATCTGTTACAAACAGTGTTTTGCCCTTTAGAAAACAAAACCTCACCATATTATCAGTGTATGTAGAGTTTTTAAATATCTGATAAAAAATTGGAACACGTGCATGCATATTTAAGACTGCGTCTCAGATCTTGAGTGTATCATCGTCAGAAGACTTGGCTCAGATCAATTTGGTAAGCAAGCTTCTTGTTCAGTAAACCTCCTTTCTCCACTGAGATCTATGCTTTACTGTAAAATTTATAAGAAGCCTCAGCTGTCTTAAATGTTTGCTGTAATATTAGACCTGGTTAAGTCTTTACATGGTTAAGGCTTTGCAAAATATCTCTCTCGTGCGCTCTCTCTCTCTCTCTCTCTGTGTGTGTTTGTTTCTCCCTATCTCTATCTTCTTATTTTTTCTCCCCTCTAATGTAAAAGAAAACAAGCCACCTCCATTTAAGTTATGTAATACAGTAACAATGATGAAATATATAGAAATTGGGAGAATAGTGAAAGCTGATTATTCATCATTGATTAATAAACATGGGGATGAAATTGCCTGGGCTTTTAACTCAGTAACCCAAGGGCTTATTTCTGAGGAAACATTCTATAGAATTACTCTTCATAAATATGATCTCATGGCCATGTATATCAGAGTAAATTTTTAAGAGCAAATTAGATTTGTTTAGTCTTATAAGAGTAATACTACATCATGTGATTAATAAAAACATATCTACCACAACACAAATTTAGTTCAGGAATTTATTCCTCCCTCACAGAACTCACGAAACTCAGGGGAAATAGGGAAAAACCCATTCATAGTTTGTAAGGAAAGCATTAATAATTCCAAACCACTAAACTAATTATGATAATACCACTCATTTTGCCCTAAATAGATGCTAGAAATCAGAATTAACAAAATCTGTTAAAAGAATTGTCTTAGAAACAGTTGACTGGCTCTGAGGTATACAAGTGATTAAAATTGTCCCAGTGTAGTGATTAGAAGATACTTCATTCTTTAGTTGGTAGAGATACCTTAGCTCTTCTGGCACCTCACTCAAACACAGTAGCAAATTGCTCCAGTTGCTTCCATGGTCTTTATTTAACCATAAAGAAAATAAGAGATGAGAATGTAGTGAAATGGAGCCGAAGCCCTGGTCATGGACCCGGGGGTATCCCTACCCTATTTTGTGAATTTTAAGTCTGGGTTCTTCCAATTATTAGCCAAAAACATCTGTCTTAATTAGACCATAATTGAAGTCATTAGTGTTACATGGCATTGCTTAGAAGAACATGAAGTATAAAACAAACTAGGGTATTAGATGAAGAGAACTATTCAATCTTGATGCAACTCATGGAGGAAGCGTATGTACAGTTGGAATACTTATAGGTGATAAGTAAAACTAAATAGCAGTATTTGAAAATATATGTTTATACCTAAACATTAGCTAACACGACAATTACCCTGGAATTTTTGTAGCCTCCATGTTTATTATAGCAATAATGGCTTAGTACTCTGATACATAAAGCATAAATACTTTGAGGGTAACTGCATAGTGTGTCACTTCCAGTACTTGTGCTGTCAATTGTTATGACAGTTGTGTAATATTATTCTCAGAAAGGGAAAACAAAATAAAACATGACACTAATAACGTTATTCTTAATTCATGGTAATTTGATGTCCTTATTTTTTATGATCAGAATAAAATAGCTAGTGTAACATAATATATTTTATTTATTTTATACCAAGTCTTTATTATGAGGCCTATAAAAGCATCAAATAGTTACAACAAACAATTTAGTTGGAACTTATTACTACAAATAACTTCCAAATTGAAATGTTAGCTTTAATAATTTTTCAAAAATAGCAAAAACAGAGAATGCCAAGTACTGTTAAATACCCCATGGAGTGAGCTAACATACTGTGATGTCTGTCTTTAAAAAGATCCCTTCCAGATGTCCACTTAGCACTGGAAAGGTATGAACCTACTTTGTTATTATAATTATTTTTTTCTCCTTTGCCTATTGCTTGTGAAGTTGCCATTATGTTGCCTACTCCAAAATGTTAAAGACATACTCTACTGAAATATACTGGCATACAACATTAAGTTGAATATTTTCTTTTAGCTGTTCTGAAAGCAGATCTTAAGTTCTCAGATACAGAATTTTTGCCTTGAAGTTTAGTAGAGGAAAGAAGACTCATGGGAGGTGAGAGAGACAGTAACTGAATTCCAAGGGACCAGAAAATGATAAGAAACAAAATTCTTCTTAAAACACTGGATACGCCCCACCATTATTGAAGGACAGATGCAATTGAACCTCAATCACTTATCAATGGTGCTTGGAAAAATTCTAAATTGGGGAAATTTTTTCTTGGAGATGACTTCCATTAAAAGAATGAGTTAGTAAAACAAATGGACATCGCTAAAAACTGACCCTTATTTCCAAAATTACAGAACCAGGATACAAATATAAAACTTGAAGGTTTACTTACAGTCCTTGAACGTTCTACAAGTAAATTTAAATTTTTTTCTTTTCCTATGCCTCGCTGATGAAATCTGTGCATAGTCGTTCTTGGTGGATTCAACATAAAATCAAGATGGATCTTGGTAAAGCTTTGCTACTTACTGACTTCTATTTTCTGGATTTCAGTGCTCAGTAAAATGTACTAGGAAAGGAAAATAACACTAGGAGATTATAAACACTTATCTTTGCTGTAATAAGGCTATAAGGGCACTGGCCAAAGATCTCCTCTCACTGAGAAATATATACCTCTCTTCCTCAAATAAAATGAGGGTTACAGAAGATAAACAATTATCAAAATCTTTCAGTCATGGGTAATCCAAAACTTGGTTAAGTCATGATTTTAAATATTCCAATGTTTTCTACATTCAAAAGATATGAAGGTATATCAAATCAGCTAATTTATTTTTCATATAGTGATATGGATAATTGTTGGAATTGGAGGGTGGGGTTAGACCAAAAAAAAAGGAAAATGAAAGTAGAAAAATTTATTGTTAACTATAGTATTTCTCCTTCCTTCTTTATCTATTCCTCAACACTTTCCCCATTCTTATTTCAAATCAAATGTGTGATGTTTTTAATTTTATCATAATATATTGATATTGTCTTTGAATACTGTAGGTATTCATCATCCCTCCCTACCCCACAAACACACACAAGCTGTCAGTAGTGATAATGCTAATGATTTAAGGTAATTAAGTTGTGGGGAACTTTTTATATTTTACACACCCTCTGATAATAAATAAAATCATCTATCTTAACAGATTAATTTTTTAAATAATTCCAAGGTTTTTTTTTTTTAATTTCTAAAGGTTCCACAGAAAAGTTTTTCTCTGGTTTAGATTCCGTACATTCTACTGGACTACTTCTACCTCAAGGAATGAAAAGTGTTAGCAATAATCACAGTGATTTCTCATCTAAAGGGAGAAGGCTCAAGTATCTTTCTTATTAATGATTAATATGATATAGCTAGTTAGCTAGTTCTTGTGTATACATTGTAAGAATTTTCTCATTAAAATTATTTTCTTTCTCTGACCTCCAATGACTCCTTTTATTTTATTTTTTTCTAGACAGAGTCTTGCTCTGTCGCCCAGGCTAGAGTGCAGTGGTGGGATCTCAATTGACTCACTGCAGCCTCTGCCTCCCGGGTTCAAGCAATTCTCAGGCCTCAGCCTCCCGAGTAGCTGGGATTACAGGTACCTGCCACCACACCTGGCTAATTTTTGTAGTTTTAGTAGAGACGGGGTTTTACTATCTTGGCCAGGCTGGTCTCAATCTCCTGACCTCATGATTCACTTGCCTCCACCTCCCAAAGTGCTGGGATTACAGGTGTGAGCCACCACGCCCGGCTGACTTCTTTCTAAATTGACATAGCAAATTGCTTCTGAAGGTCATAAGATAAAATGCTCAACTTTTGAAATTAAAATGCCATCATTTTAACTACTTAGTGAGAAAATACGTTACTTAAAAATAATTTATGGTAATAAAGTTATGGTTATGAGATACATTTCTAGTATTGTTATTTTACCTTTGTCTTGCTCTAGTGAATACATGTGAGATTTTAATAAACATTTTTGATTTTTCAAATTATGTCTCCAAGTCATACAGGCATTTCTAGTTCTAGCCTCTGTTTGAGAGTCTACAAGCATGCAATGTTCTAGACCTGTGAGAAGAAAAAATTTTTTATACTACCTCACTGACTTTTTATGTTGTCACCACTAGCCTTTGTGACACATCCAATATTTAGCATGAAACATAATTTTAAAAAATCATTTACATTTGATTTATTTAAGAAAAAAATAGGGGAAACTAGTGCAATGGGAAATGAGCTTTTCTAGGTAATTTACACATACTATCTCATTTATTCCTCACAGTAGCACTAAGAAGAAGAGTAATATTTTATTTTTCATTATACAAAATGAAGTGAGACACAAAGATAATAAAGTAGTACCCTAAATTAATGGTATATATGATCAAGCCAGGTTGAAAAATGCATGATCTTAACCATTATCACCACACTGAGACACATAGAAAACAGAAAATGTGTGTGTATTTGCATAAATAATCACACATATATGGCAAAGTGAAAAAGATGTTCTTGATTATCCTATTCTTACAATTCCTCCTCATATTAAACCACATATAACAATATTTAGCATTCTAAATATTGCGTAGCACAAAACCATGCAACATATACACAGATGAGTATATTTTGTATGTTATCTTTTATAAATTGCATCATTGTGAACATATTACTCATCACAAACACATCACAATGATCACATGTATCTTCCTCATATATTTTACCTAATACACAGACTTTCATTGTGTAGAGTCATTACAATTTATTGTTTGATATAGATGTAAACTTCTTAAATTATAAAATGTACCTCCTATTGCACAAATTAATTTTATAACACCTACAAATGAAGCTTATAACTCTGCATCATTTTTATATGTGCAGCTAATGTTGAAGATAATATGAGCAATCTTTGGACATAGAACTATAGAACAGGGTTACAAATAAAATTCTAAGAAAATATACTTATGGGGAATTGAATTTAGGAAAATGGTGCGTTGGATTTTAATTATTGCATAGGTAGAAAGCCTTGGGCTCACACCTGGTGAGTTTATTGAAATTGAGGTTCATGCATAAAGCAGAGACACAATAAAACTATAGACTCCATGGTTTTTATAACTCATTATTTCATTATGTTCAACAAGAAAAAAGATGGCATAGTCAACTAAGTCATCCTTGTCTCTTGAAGAAAATAATATGAAAATAATATTTCTCGAAATTTTGAAACCACATTCTAGTCCTCCAGACAGCTTAGGTATGAATTTACATAATTCTATCTTGCAGGATTCACCCAAACATGTAGGTAACATTAACTGTGTTAACAGTCATGAAGCACTTAGGATAATGCCAGTCAAATAGTGAATGCTGTTAAATAAATACATATATATAGGTATATATTTCTATTTATAAAAAAGTATTTTTTGCTTTTGTTTCATTCAAGCTAATCTATAATTTTTATTTAAATCTTTCTTTGGTCACTGGCTTATTTTAATAACCCAGGGGTCAAATTACTTCCAAAAGAATGAGACTCATACATAAGAAAAGAAAAACAACAACAACACTCCACAGAAACTTTCTCTCAAGGATCCAAGATGATGGACTTGGCAGACAAAAACCATTACAGATAAACCCAAAAGTAATATAAAAAATCTCCATATAATTAAGAAACAGTAGGATAATCATGATTACTTAGAAAATACCAATAAAGAGATTAAAATTGTGCCCACAAAAAATTCAAATGAAAATTATAGAGTTAAAAATTACAATAACTGAAAAAAATTGATTACATGCATTGGAGAGAAGATTTAAGCTGGAATAAAAAAAAATGAAGATAGATCAATAGAGATTGTTCAACCTGAAAAAGAAAAAGTGAAAAATATTAACAATGAAGTCTGAAGAGATGTGGAACACCATTGACCATGCTAATGTACACGTAAGTGGGATAACAGAAGGATAGGAGAGAAAGAGAAAGGGACAAAAAAGGTTTGAGGGAATAATGTCCTAAAACTTCCTGAATATATGAAAAATATTAGTTATGTACACATATAAAAATTTTACACATTTCAAATAGGACAAATACAAAAGACACCCACTTGTAGACCTAACATAGTTAAACTGTTGAAAGCCAGACAAAGAGAAAAGCTTGAATAAAGAAAGAATAATGATTAATCACATAGAAGGAACAAACAATATTAGTTGCTGACAAGATCAAACACCATGTAGGGCAGAAGGCAGTTGGTAGACATATTCAAAGGATTGAAAAAGAACTATCAGCCAATAATTTCATATCTATAACAATGAAAAAAAAGCAATGAAGGCAAAATAAAGATGTCCTACAGCAAAACGCCTATGTTAATGGTATCAAATGAGATTTTGATTCTGACAGAATAATAAGCTTTTCTTCTAAAAACTCTAACCTCCAAAAACATAATTTGGGAATTGTTCATTTGCTTGAAAAACTATTAGGTTTATTAGACAGACTTCCAACCTAAAATAAAGCAGAAGTAAATAGAAAATAATGTATAAACTTATAAAAGCAGATACTACGGTAGACTTTGAGTATCACACAGAAGTGAGATCAACCAAGGGAGATTCCTTGTAAATCCAATAATATAAGTGAAAAGTGAATTATAAACCATATTGATATACTACAATATTCATATACAAGTACAAAAAACATACATGTTAGATAAAATCAAACAATATTTCAAAATAAAAGAGATTACTACAATCTTAATGGAGTTACTGAAACCTGATGGAATAGGGTCACTCTACAAACAAAAAATAGGAAATATAATTTTTAAAAATATGATAAATTCATTTTTGTGATAATTTAAGCCTGGGAGTGGGAAAAATGGAAAATTGATCTTCAATGAGAATAATAGTAGTGGTTAATGAAAGTGGCTGATACAACCTATATGTTACTGACCATTTGGCTTGATGGAGGAAAATATTGATATTTTCCTTATAAAGATCATATGACAATGCAGTTTATAGGAATGCAATTTATAGGTAAGAGGCATTCCAAATTACAGAACAACAATTAGGCATTCAAGTGAGAAGAGGATGAAAATAATATGGTTACAAATGCTCATATGTGGTGATGTGCTGGAGAAAACTTGTTATATCATTTATATTTTCTCAGTGAAAATATAAATTAGGTTAATTATTTTAGAATGACAATAGGAGAAAAGATATTGGAACTTGGAGAGAAAAGAAATAAGTATCTAGGAAAATAGCAGAGTAAGTAGATTCAGAAATGATACCATTATTGCATATAAACATTAAGGGCCAATTTGAGGGTGGTGAAACTGATAAACATAGTTGAGTGTCTTGTCTAGTCACATACAGCTGTATGGGTTCAGGCTCAGAGTAAGCAGAAATCCAAACATGACTTAGGTTTTTGTCAAGGATTATGAGGGTTGTGGTTTTGTTAAGTACAGAGAAGAGAGGAAGAGGAGTAACAAAAGTATATAAGAGACTGACTATGATTATTGACTATGAAATGCAGTTTGGATGTAGAAGAAAATGATGGTATGAGAACAATGTTATAAAGATAAAATTTGCCATGATTTATTAATTCTAGGTCACTTAAAAATTTAAAGGTCATTAGAATCTAAACATTAAAAAAAAGCATAGGAGAGTTGAAATTGGGATAGTGTAAATGTGATAGCTATTGGTAATTTCACATTGTGGGTCTCATATAGTGTAGCGTATATAAGGTAGAGTCAAAGGCATCATCACTGGAGGAGAAAGGTCAGGGAACTAAGAATATGGGATGTTGCAAATATTAGCTGCATAAGGACTCCATACAAATCGTGGTAAAAAGGATGATGAGACTTTTTTTTTTTAATTAAGAGAAATGACTCTAAAACTAATAGGTGTATATTAATTCGAGGTCTTCTGATTTGAAATGTCATGCAGCTTTTCTTATATAAACCAAAGTCAGTTGAATTTGCAGTAATCTGTCAATAATTTCCAACAAACCAAAATGAATTATGTCATCTGGCTTCTGTCTTATTTGAACTATTTGAAGGAATGTAATACTATCAATGTTCTCTTGTCTATCCTCATTCTCCATCTCTGATAATCATGCTTTTGCTTTCTAATAGTCTCTGTAGTAATAACATTTACTCAACCAGAAAACACGCTAAAAATATTAGTGAATGTGAACAATTAATACTTTCTAAAACATAAAGAAGCAAGCTAGAGACAACACTTATAGTGCTAACACTTACATGATCTAATATTATAAGCACTGGCCTACATCTTTTTATAGATATAAGTTCAGTTAATTTTTATAGCAAAGATATTAATGTACCTCCACATATGACATATGTAAGCCTTCCTGGGATTAAAATCTCAATGTAGATATATTTTCATTATTATTTGCTTGAAGACATTTAAGATCATGGCTTTGAAATTCTCAGATAATTGTTATGAAAATATTATGTAAGAGCTTGAGGCTCACTACACCGGGTCCAACAAGTAGCCTTAACCTTGAATCATATTTAAACCATTGACTCTGTATTTAAAGCAAGTGAAGGCAGAATGTTTTTGTCAAGGAAGATGAATGTAAGCTATTGGGAGTTTTTTTTATACTGCTTTATTATTTTCCACTAACATCAGTAGTAATGACAATGGTTTATGTTTTTTTCACCAGGAAAGTACACACTAAAATTACATGTTGCTAAATACAGAAAACTTGCTTACCTCATTCAATTTCACAATCCATTTTTAATGAAATATCTAATATCAAAATGCAAAATACTAATTGGAAAACAAATGGAACTGAAATATTATTACTCCAGATATATTTTAATTATACATTGATTGAAAACAGGCCACTGGACATTGCAATGAAGCTCAGTATTATTGAACTATAACTCAAGTGATGAGGTTTCCCATGCTACATTTCTCACCTTTTCTAAAAATACAATTTTAGTGGAAACCAAGTGATAAAATTGAAGTAGTTGAGAGCATGATTTTTCTTTGAATATGAGTGGGCCATTTTATTCTGTCCACAAAGTAAAAATGCATGCTTCATACAATATTACTTTTTTCAGTTGGAAAAATGCATGATTTTTTTGTTTGGTTTTATAAATCCTCTTTCTAGAATACAATTTAGTGATTCTGTTCTTAGATTTTTATTTAACCTAGTAATCAATTCCTTACTTGCAGTTTGTTGATAACTCTTTCCTTTCCAGTGCCAATCTTATCGCTCACATTAAAATGACAACAAAGTACCAGAAATTTAGCTTCAAATTTATTGAGATTTTGATAAACTATTTATTTTAAAAATTGTCTCATCTGTAATCTGCCTCTTCTCCCCATAATAATAATAATAAATGTATGGGCTCTAGAATAACTTAGTCTGGGTATACATGCCTCAGACACTTGTGGAAGGTAGCAACCTAAGCCCATTAAATTAATTATTTTTATGCAATTTTCACAAGGTTAGATACTGTTAGTCTCCTCATGTAATAAATGCAAAAATATAAGGTTTAGATAATATATTTTGCTTAAGATCACACAATAAGAGAGAGTAAACTTCAAACTCAAGTCTGTCTGATTTCTAAGAATATGGCATTGAAGAAAAATGACCCTATTGACTGTAATATTGCCAGAGACTTATAAATCCCAGTTTCAATGCATGCTTATATCTTAGCCAAAACAAAATAATGATATAACTGATAAAAATTTGACCATGGACAAAATACAGACAAATGTTATTATGTAAAGCAAGAGACAATGTGGCATATTTCCAGAAGAACTGATGTGAAATTTTCACTACATTTAGTATTTAGGGTGAAATGGTGAAGTAAAAGTCCAAAGCATCATACAGGAGATCCATGGCTAAGCCTGTCTAAAAACTATTTCTGTGCTGCTCAATATTTAGTTACCTTGAATCTTCAACAGTCTTATTTATTCTTCAAGAAATTCAGATTTATTATATAAGACTTGGGAAAAATAATGTCTACCCTACTTTCCTTATAAGTTTCAACCTTGTGAGGAAGACAGGAGATACTCTTTGCCAAGTATCTTTTAAGTTGTAACGAAATATGTGCTCGCATGCACACAAACATACACAAACATGCATTCTTTTATATGTGGAATAAACTTATATTTCATGATGCTGATTAGCCCATTTTCTTCCTTCATTTATTGATATTCCTTCTGTCTCCCTCTGAAAGCTGTCCTTTTGCTACATAGGGACATGTTTTATATAAAAATGTCTCCCAGTCAAGCAATCTGATATTCAAAAGCGATCACGAAATAAAACTTACAAAATTAATTTGTTCCAAGATTTGATTTTTTCTCTCCTTTAATAAAGTGAATTATGAGAAATAACAATTGTAAGAAACAATTATGAGATTTTCCACCCTCAACACCACAGTAGCATATGAGACCACACTGTGATTATCAAAATGGTATATTTTGGATACCCATGGATATCTATGTCCTATGTTGTACAGACGCAGGCATGAATATAATTGAGTGATTGGTAGGAGATGATATCCAACATAGGAATATTTTAATAAAAAATAACTATCCAAATGTTAATGATGACATCCAGTTTCAGCTCTGAAATGTAAAAAAACTGGAAGTCATTACCCCTGTTTTTACAATAACAAAGACCTGGAAAAATTAAAAGTAAATTACTTTCCATGGGCTCATCAAAGAACTGAATTTATGTGTCAAATTGCCACCCCAAAATCTGATAGACGGTTAAATCCAGAGAGTTACAGCCAATACCCACTTATGTGGAACAAAAGCTGCTGGAGTCATAAACTAGTAAAAACACATAACTGGTAAATTTGATGAATTGATAAAGATTGATTGAACATCAAAATAAGATTTGGAAAATCCTATGAGCTAAATTTTTAGTAAGCCTCCATATTTTCTGAACTTTACCTCTAAGATTCCATCAGAGGCAAGATAGACTTCCTTTTGCAAGTAACAAGGAAAGGGAAAGAGTAATTATTGTGAAATATGCCAAGCGTGTTCTCCATCACAAAGACCTAATTTTCAAGGTAAAAATGTCACCAGAGTCTTGTTTAAGAGCTATGAGAGAAGGCATTTCTTACACTTCAGGTGCTTTAGATTTTATGTCTCATCCAATAGGAAAAGAGAAAAATATACAAGACAAAATAATTATTCAGTCTGCAGGGCAAAGCAACATACCTACTAAAAGCCTGAAATTTAATTGAGGCATTGTGGAGTGCTACCGTTCCCTCATGCCTTACTACTACACTCCAGTATCATACCAGTAGATTATAGAAAAAGGAACTGCAAGACAGCCTCCATCTGAGAAGTACCTAGGAAACTCATAGAAAGGAGAGAAGAATAAGAACAGTAGAAGAATTTGTATTTCTGGCAACTACAGCTACAGAAAATATAAAACAAATTCAAGATCCTAGCCAATATAACAGATTCTGTTACCTGATACAACATGTCTGACTTCCTTTTTTTTGAGATGGAGTTTGACTCTTGTCCCCCAGGCTGGAGTGCAATGGGCCATCTCGGTTCACCACAAGCTTTGCCTCCTGGGTTCAAGCGATTCTCCTGCCTCAGCCTCCTGAGTAGCTGGGATTACAGGCATATGCCACCACAGCTGGCTACTTTTTTGTATTTTTAGTAAAAATGGGGTGTCACCGTGTTAGCTAGGCTGGTCTCAAACTCCTGACCTCAGATGATCCACCCACCTCGGCCTCCCAAAGTGCTAGGATGACACACATGAGCCACCGCATCTGGCCCATGTCTGACTTTCAACAACAAAAAAATGTATACAGCACATTAAGGTCAAGAATAAAACAGCTGAAAAGGCAAAAGCAGCATCAGAACCAACTCATATATGACACATGACATAGATGATAAAGCGATAAACCAGGGAAATTGAAATTACAATGGTAAATATTTTCAGGGCTCTATTGAAAAAAAAAAACAACTAGATAACATGCATTAACAGACATTTAACCTAAGCAGAGAATTGAGAATTCTGTGAAAGCATTAGAAGGAAATGCTAGAAACAAATAAATAAACCACTGTCATAGAAATGAAGAATGCCTTTGATGAGCTGCACAGTAAGTTCAATATAAGCAAGGAAAGAAAGAGTGAGGTTAAAGACAGGTAAATGGAAACATCAAAAACCAAAGTTAGAGGAGAAGAAACAGAACAGAATATTCAAGAACCATAGAAAATTTTAAAATTATAAATTGTAATAGCAGAAGGAAAAGAAAGAGAGGGAAAACAAAAAGCATTTGTAATAATAATGGCCAAAAAGTTTTCAAAATTATTGACAGACAGCAAACCATAGATTCAGGGATCTCAGAGAACACCAAGAATACATTTTAAAAATCAACTTGGGAAAGTTATATTGAAACTCCAAAAAATTAAATTCAAAGATAAAACCTTGAAAGAAGCCAAAGGGGGAGAAAATCTATATCTGCAGAGGAACAAAGATAAGAATTACAGTAGACTTCATGTCAGAAATCATGCAAGCATGAAAAAAACAGAATTAAATATTTAAGATATTGAAAGAAAAAAAGCCATCAACAGAGAATTTTATATTTTGTGAAATTTCTCTTCAAAAATGAAAAAGTAAAGATCTTTTTCAGTCAAATAAAACATGAACAAAAAGTATCATTAGTAGATATTTCCTGCCAAAAAAAATTGAAAGTATTTTTTAGGTAGAAGGAAATTACATGTAATAAACTGAGATATACACCAAGAAGCACATAAGAGAAAGAATAAATAAAAGCAAATACAATCTTATATTTTGATTATTACTAATTGATCTAAAACTATAGAAAATAACGCTACTAATTATGTATTGGGTGAATATAGTATATGAATAAGTGAAATGACTTATCACAAAAGTGGTAGAGGAGTTTTGAGAAGAATATTATAAGGTATCTTTACTACACATGAAGACAAATAGCTTTAAGTTTAACTTAGAGTAGTTTAAAATGTATATGCAAACTTTATAGAAAACATGATTTTTTGGAAATACTTATAAATGACATGCTGAGGGATGGCATAAAATAAAATTATACTAGATGTGCGTAAAAACCAAAGAAGTCAGGAAAAGAAGCCTCTGGCAAGGAATATAATAACATTTACAAACATGATTGATATTACTCCAAATATATAAATAATCACTTTAAAAGTGAATGTTCTAAATGCGTATTAAAACACACACGCTGTCACACACAAATGAATACTATGTTGTCCACAGGAAACCCGTATTAAATGTCAAGACAAGATAGGTTAAAAGTTAAAGAATGGAAAAAGATATACCATACTAACATTAATCAAAAGAAAGCTGGAATAAATACATTAATTTCAGAGAAATCAGACTTCAGAAAAAAAGTTGTCAAAAAGACAAAGACACTACGTAATGAGAAAGGGATCAATTACCCAAAAATATACTGTAATTTTAAAATAACATATACTTATCCCATGTGGAAATCTGTTGGGAGGCAGTTGATGACCAACAATATAACATTCATAGGCTAAAGTATCCTGATTCCTTTTATTAATTTATTTCCATGTGTAGCCTTCATTCCCATGATGAATTTATACCCAATTAATTAATCAAGCTCCTATCATCAATTTTCATTCTACTCAGCAAGAATAAAAAAATATTGTTTTGTCCTCTGCTTAGAAAAATATGTCACTGCCATTTAGATTCCTTTGACTAGAGTTTATAGCTACTTGGTTACAGAAAGCTGCAAGGGAGACAAGAACATGTAGTTTTTCTTTAAGGCGAACCAGCCCAAACCATAGGAAGATGCAAAAGATGTTATAACTAATTGATTTTGCCACTTTCCATTTGCTTAGTGAACATCTTTGAAACAGTCAGTAGTTTACTCTTAGCAAAGAGGCTGATATGGTAAAAAAAAAAAAAAAAAAAAAAAAAATAGATAAGTACATCTTCTGTTCTTGATTTAATCTAGGTCTCCCATTGTGGTAGAAATATGTTCATATATTCCATAAATTAATATACTAATTAATATGTTTCAAATAAGGCACAGTGACTCAAGTGATTTATTAAAAATGCATCCTTGAGGAAAATGAAAACGATATAAGCAAGTTATGAAATTGGTATATTATAAATAAACTAAAGGATAGCTTGGGCAAAGTGAAAATCTAACAGATATAACTAGAATATTCAGGCAAGCCACTGTGAGGAAGATAATAGATGCTGGAAGTATTGACAAAAAGAAGTACTTTATGGGAATTTTGTCAGAGTGCATTTCTTTCTTCTTTTCTTTCCTTTTCTCCTTCCTTCCTTCCTTCCTTCCTCTCCTTCTTTTCTTTCTTTCTTTCTTTCTTTTCTTTCTTTCCTTTCTTTCTTTCTTTCTTTCTTTCTTTCTTTCTTTCTTTCTTCCTTTCTTTCTTTCTTCCTTTCTTTCTTTCTTTCTTTCTTTCTTCTTTTTCACAGGGTCTCATTCTGTTGCCCAGGCTGGACTGCAGTGGCACAAACACTGCTCACTAAACCCTTGACTTCCCTTTCCCAGGCTCAAATGATCCTCCTGCCTCAGCCTCCCAAGTAGTTGAGACCACAGGTGCATGATATGGTACCCAGCTATTTATCTCTTTATCTTCTGTAGAGACAGAGGTTCCCTTATATTGCCCAGGCTGGTCTTGAACTCCTGGGCCCAAGTCATGCTCCTGTCTCAGCCCCCCAGAGTGTTAGGATTACAGGCATGAGCCACTGTGCCTGGCCCAGAGTTCATGTCTATGCATAAATGTGCAATAGGGAATAACCCAAGTGTAATGGGAGTACAGATTGGATTGGATGGTTGGAATTAGATTGAAAAGCTAAAAAACAATAATGTTATTCTATGGGCATGGTGCATAAAAGTGTGTTGAACATGAAACACAATGATCAGAAGAGTATTTTCAGAAAGTTAATTTACTGTTAGTGCGAGGAAGTGGAGATGATTCCATTGAAGGAAAATATAACAGTAAGTTGTACTCCACAACTGTTGGAAAAATGTAAGGGTAATTAAAGATGTAGGGATTCAAACTCTAATTAAAGTAAATCTTAGCATTGGACAGAGAGACTGGAAAGAGACAACAAGGAATAGGAAAGGTGGGTGGAGGAAAGGGGGCATGAAGAGACATTGGTTATGGATACAAACATACAGTTAGAAAAAAATAAGATCTAATGTTTCACAGCAGTTAGAAAAAATAAGTTCTAATATTTCACAGCAGACTATGGTAACTATATTTAGCAACAATATTATGTATTTTTCAAAGGAACCAGAAGAGAGGACTTGAAATGATACCAACACATAGAATTGACACTCAAGATGAATACCCCCAGATACCTTCACTTGATCATTACAAATTCTATGCATTTAACAACAAACACACATATCCTATAAACATGTAAAATATATGTCAATTAAAAAGCATCAGGTATCTTTAAAGATATTTGAGGACAATAGGAGGTACTTGATGTTAACATACTTTGTATGTTAAGCTGGCATAAATTTAGTAATTACATAGACTAACATGATTATATAATATCTCCAGTACTAAACGAGCAACATTACATCCTGCTATATTGCTGAGGAATTATGGGTTAAAAGATCATAATTCTTTTGTTCTTTTCCAAGTGGGTTATACTGAATTATCTAAGACAAAAGTCTCCTGTGAGTAAGACAAAACCAGGAGACTGACATAGCACTGGTGACAGATTTCATCCACTTTTAGGAAATAGAAGAAAACCATGATATGAATGAACTTATTTAAATTCCATTCCTTTGAGTATAATATAATTTTCTGTAGCAAGGAGCGAAGAAAATCAGGATGTGTGACAAATGTGTTTAGTTCCCTAATTTTTTAAAAATTTATCCTTTAAATGTACATAACTAGGCTGCATTCTAATTCACAGGATTCGTGTGAAATTGTTTTTAAAAAATAATGTGAGTAAAATGCATGATAAAATGAACCTCTATACAAATTTTGTATAATTCAACATAAAGTGTTATATACAGTAGAATGTTACCAAGTAACTGTAATAATAGCTAATATATATGATACACTTTTTATTCCAGATTCTGTAATAGAAGTTTTATAAAAGATTTGCTGATCAAAACACTTTAATAATTTCTCACTGACAAATTTCATTGGTTAGTACATCAAAGTATGTTTGCAGGTGACTTTTAATTAAGTAAAAAAAAGACAATTCGATGCTGGCTTCTGATTCATGTGACTTATCCCAAGAAAACTGGTTTATCTCTTTTTTTACTGTCACAATTTCTGTCTGCTGTGAATTTAGTAAACTATTTCATACTTAAAACTAACTTATCTGACCTAAGTGGAGGGTGCTATTGCAGGAAGTCAGGGACCCCAAAGGGAGGGACCGGCTGAAGCCATGGCAGAAGAACATAAATTGTGAAGATTTCATGGACATTTTTTAGTTCCCCAAATTAATACTTTTATAATTTCTCACGCCTGTCTTTACTGCAATCTCTGAACATAAGTTGTGAAGATTTCATGGACATTTATCACTTCCCCAATCAATACTCTTGTGATTTCCTATGCCTGTCTTTACTTTAATCTCTTAATCCCATCATCTTTGTAAGCTGAGGAGATATGTCGCCTCAGGACCTTGTGATGATTGCGTTAACTGCACAAATTGTTCATAAAGCATGTGTGTTTAAACAATATGAAATCTGGGCACCTTGAAAAAAGAACAGGATAACAGCGATGTTCAGGGAACAAGGGAGATAACCATTAGGTTTCACTGCCTGGGAGCCGAGCACAACAGAGCCATATTTCTCTTTTTACAAAAGTGAATAGAAGAAATATCACTGAATTCTTTTTCTCAGAAAGAAACAGCCCTAAGAAAGAGAATGTGTTCGTCTGTCTTATATGGTTGAAGATAAGGGATGAAATAAGCCCCAGTCTCCTGCAGAGCTCCCAGGCCTATTAGGATGAGGAAATTCCTGCCTAGTAAATTTTAGTCAGACTGGTTGTCTGCTCTCAAACCCTGTCTCCTGATAAGATGTTATCAATGACAATGCGTGCCCAGTGGGACATGAAACTTCATTAGCAATTTTAATTTTGCCCTGTCCTGTGATCTCGCTCTGACCCCATTTGCCTTGTGATATTTTGTTGCCTTGTGAAACATGTGATCTCTGTGACCCACACCCTGTTCTTACATTCCCTCCCCTTTGAAAATCACTAATAAAAACTTGCTGGTTTTGCGGCTTGAGGGGCATCACGGAACCTGCCAACATGTGACGTCTCCCCTGGACACCCAGCTTTAAAATTTCTCTCTTGGGTGCTCTTTCCCTTTATTTCTCAGACTTGCCAACACTTAGGGAAAATAGAAAATAACCTACGTTGAAATATTGGGGGTGGTTCCCCCAATAGGGTGCTTACTAGAAAGTTCCTCATCAAATCACGTACTCATTTTGGAAAGTCAGCTAAAGCCAAAAAATACAATTTTGATGCTATGACCATTATTATTTTCAGTTAAATAGACATTTCCATCTAAAATTATAAATTAAACTGATGAGTTGGCAAAGCAATATCCCATTCATTCAGATGAAATTGATATGAGGATAGTTTATATCCATTTTTTTTTTTTTTTTTGCTGATGTAATTCCAAGAGCCAAGTATTGGTGTCAGTGTGTATATGTGTCCTTGCGTATTTTAGAATTATGATCAGAGTTAAAAACTATAAAAAGAAGCAGAATTAAAAACTTATGTAGTTCCTAGCTCAGAATTCGAAGCATGCACACACAAATTGAGAGATGGAGCTAAGTATCAGAGATGAAGGAAATTATCCCAAGATCTAAAACAAGAAGTGGATTTACAAACTGAACAGTAAGGTGATTATTCATCCTGCAGAGAAAGGTAATATTTACCAACTGTCATGATTATAAATTCCTCATATGAATTATCTCCTGATATGATAAAGGCGTCAATTGATTATAACAGCAATCTCAACTCTCAGAGATGTTTAGATAATGCTGGCAAATTATATCTAATTTTTTGTTTCTTCAAGTTTCTGAGGATTCACAAAGTATTCTTCAAAAAGCACATAATCTTCAAGCCCCATGTGAACAATGAAGCAGGCAGAAAAATTGCGAAATATTTACTGAGATAAGAGAACAGCCTTGGAATAAGTTTGTATCTAGTCAATTCACATGGATGATTATGGTAATGGTTTATATTTATTTATATAACAGAAGAGCTATCACAAACACGAACACACACATCCAAGCAAACGTGCATTCAACTATTCCATGGACAGGCTGTATTATGAAAATTAAGTAAGACGAAAGGGCTTAGTGACTTATAACTTAAAACTATCAGGTTTAATTGATAAGAATGTCAGGGTCACAATGACAAAAGTTCAGAAAGCAACATTAAATAAAAGATAGACTGTCTTATATTAATACTAAAGTAGTAAATACAACCATACAATCAAAGTTAAGTGGGTAAATATTATCAGACACAAAAAGTTCAAGAATGAGAATAAGCAGTGAGTGGAACCATCATAAGAAATATCAAAATGAGTTAATATGATTTCATGTAATTTCACTTGTCTATTTTTTTGTTTATTGCCTACAATTTTGGTGTTAAATCCAGTAAATCATTACCCAGATTGAAGTTAAGTGGTATTTCTCCTATGTTTTCTTCAAGAAAGTTTAGAATTTCAGGTCTTATGTTCAAGTTATTAATCCATTTTGAGATAATGTTGTATATGATGTGAGAAGAGGGTCTAATTTTATTATTTTGCATGTGCACATGGAGTTTTCACAGCACCATTTATTGAAGAGACTTCTTTCTTCATTGTGTGTTCTTGATAACTTCATCAAAAATAAGTTGACAGTACCTGCTTGGATTTGCTTTTGGCTTTCTATTATGTTCCATTGGTCTAGGTGTCTGTCTTTATGCCAGTATCACATTGTTTCAATTACTGTAGCTTTGTAACATATTTTGAAATCAGAAAATTCGATGCCTCCATAACGTTTCTTCTTCCTTTTCAAGACTAATTTGGCTATTTCAAATCTTTTGTGCTTCCATACAAATTTTATGAGTGTATTATTCATTATCATTTAAAATGTCATTGGAAAGTTGATAAGAATTACATAGAAACTAAAAATATTTGCACAGCAAAGTAAATAATCAATAGAGTGAAAAACCAACCTATGGAATGGGAGCAATTATTAACAAACTATATATTTGATAAGAGATTAATAGCCAAAACATGTCATAATTTACTGCAACTCAGTAGAAAGAAACATAATCCAATTTAAAAAAAATGGAGCAAAGATTTGAATATACATCTTTCCATAAAAGCAGGTATATAAAAGGGTGCTTAACATCATTAATTATCAAATATCAAAGAGCTGACAACCTAGCCAAGGATTTTCAGGCTAAAGAAGAAGGGAAATTAAAAACCAAGAGGGTAAGTCTTAAAGCAACTTTTTTTCGGAAGACATTTATTGATATTGGAGAAAAGAAGCTTAGTTTGTGATGGTTTTGAAGACACAGTGGCAGAAGTTAAAGCCAGAAGCCCGTAGAAAATACAAAATCTGTTAGAGAATTTACCCACAACAAGTTGAACTCACAAAGCACTGTAACTTCAGATTAAGGCTAACAAGATCAAAGTACTCAATGTTTTTCAAGAAAGTGTATCTTGTCTGTAAGCACAATACGTAGGAACATTTGAGATAAGTTAAACACGAGTCAGGTTTTGTAAAGGTTTGCCACCCAAATATACCCTACCAGGGTAGAATTAAAACAAAAAAAATGAACAAAAAACAAACTATTATACTTTGAAAATTAGTGTCTCAGGGCATATGGCAGAAGTAAAAGATAAGCCATTTATTGATTTTTTTCTACTGTTGTGTATTTTCAAATAGCCTTCCTTCCTGCTCACTATTTCCTTCTTCAGCTTTAACAGTTCTGCTACTGGGATTCTTCTATGCATTTTTCAGTTCAGCCAATGTATTTCTCAGTTCCAGACTTTCTGTTTCATTTTTTAAAAATTATTCTCTTTGTTAAGTTTCTCTCGTATATGTCTGAATTGATTTTCTGTGTTGTCTTGAAGTTTCTTTATTTTGCTTACAACTTCTATTTTGAATTTTTGATCTAGGAGCTCCCTTATTGCTATCTCATTGGAGTCAGTCACTGGCTCCTTGCTTTGTCCATCTGGGGAGGCACTGCTTCCCTGTTTGCTGTTGCTTCTGGTAGACATACATCTATTTTTTTTGGCATTGAAGAATTAGTTATTTATTCTGGTTTTGCTGTCTGAGTTGGTTTGCTCTTTATGGAATATGTGTGTTTAGGTTTTACTTGGTTTCATCTTTATAGTATATGTGTGTCTGTCCAGTTTGCCTGTTGATTCCCACAATCCTAGATTGCCACCTTTCTTTCAACACTAAATAACACCCTAAGCCCGGGTTTGCTGCAGCTCTCAGAAAAGTTTGAAACACTACTCTTCCTAGATGAAGGGGCCAGAAAACCCCAAGGGGGATTCCCTCTCTGTGTGGTGAGGCTGGCTAGGGGACTGTGCCAAAAGGACCCATGGAGCATGCCTCCTACAGCATGGTACAGCTGAATCACATCTCTGATTTGGCATCCCCTGCATGTGAGATAAAGAGGAGCTCCCAAGTTTCACACACTAGGCTGCTAAACCCACCTTCATTGTTTGTCTTCAGCTGCATTCTGGGGTCCCTGTCCTTATAGGTACTTGCACACTTCCCATTCCTTTTCTTCCCCAACTCAATGCCTCGCAGCCATTGATCCTCTGTTTTCATAATGTTGCCTTTTCCATAATGGAATGTCATATAGTTAAAATTTTATGGTATACGGATTTTTAGGTTGGTTTCTTTCACTTAGTAATATGTGTTTAATATTTCTTCATAGCTTTTTGTAGCTTGATAGTTTTTATTTTTAGTACTGAATAATGTTCCATTGTCTGGATGCACTAGAGTTCATCCATTTACCTTCTGAAGGTCATTTTGTTTGCTTTCACATTTTTGATATAAATACAGCTGCTGTAACATCTCTTTACAGGGTTTTTTTTCTGCACATAAATTTTCACCTGCTTTAGGTAAATACCAATTAATGTGATCGTTGGATTGTATGAAGAGTACATTTAGTTTTGTAATAATTTGCCAAACTACTTTTCAAAGTGGCTGTGCCATTTTGCATTGCCATCAGCAAAAAGAGAGTTTCTGTTACTCCACAATCTGCACAGCATTTGTTGTCAGTTTTCTTGATTTTTGCCATTCTAAAAAGTGTACAGTGGTATCTCATGGTGGTTTTAATCGCATTTCCCTGAAAACATATCATGTAGAGCATCTTATCATATTCTTATTTCCATCTGTATATCTTCTTTGGTGAGGTGTCTATTAAGGTCTTATATTTTACTCAGTTTGTTTTTTTTTCTTATTGTTGAGTTTTAGAGTACTTTGTATATTACAGTTAGTATTTCCTTATCAAATAGGTCTTTTGCAAATATTTTACTCCAGTCAGTGGCTTGTGTTTTTATTGCCTTGACAATGTCTATCACAGAGTATACCATTTTAATTTTAGTGAAGTCCAATCTATCAACTATTTACGTTATGGATTGTGCCTTTGATGTCATATTTAAAAGTCATTACCAAACCGGTCATATAATTGTTTTTGATCATCTAAATTTTATTCTATATTATATTCTAAGAGTTTTATAGTTTTATATTTTAATCTTAGGTTTGCGGTCCGTTTTGAGTTGTGATTGTATTTAAGATCTGTGTCTAGATTTTTTAAAAAATATTATTCTTCTTCTTTGCAATTTGATGTCTAGTTGTTCCAGCACTGTTTGTTGGAGGGTTTATCTTGCTCCATTGTATTTCTTTTATTCTTTGGTCAAAGATCAATTAGCCAAATTAATGTGGGTCTGTTTTGGGGATCTTGAATCTGTTTCATTGAACTATTTGTTTATTTTAAAAATTAACACCACATTCTCTCAATTACTGTGCATTTATAGTAATTCTTGAAGATGGGTATTGTAAGTCATCCAGCTTTTATCTCTTTCAATATTATGCTGGCTGTGTTAGCTATTTTCCCTCTCCATATAAACTTTAGAATTTGTTAATATCACAAAATAAATTGCTAGATGTTGATTAGGATTGCATTAAATCTACAGATCACATTAGGAAGAACTGATGTCTTGGCAACATTGAGTCTTCTTATCCCTGAGCATGGACTATCTCTCCATTTACTTATTTTGCTGGTTTGTTTCTTTCATCAGAGTATTGTAGTTTTCCTCATAGAGCCCTTGTACATATTTCGTAGATTTTTATCTATGCATTCTACTTTCGGGGTGCTAATGCAAAAGATATAGGGGAAGTGACATAAATTATCTTTACAGTAGTGTCAGAGTTACATATGTGAAGCGACAGTCATAACAACTTATAGTAGGAGTAAAACAACAAACGCAGGTGTTTGTTTTTTGTTTGTTTGTTTGTTTTTGTTTTTTGAGATGGAGTCTCGCTCTTGTTGCCCCGGCTGGAGTTCAATGGCATGATCTCAGCTCACTGCAACCTCCGCCTCCCGGCTTCAAGCAATTCTATTGCCTCAGACTCCTAAGTAGCTGGAATTACAGGCGCCCACCACCACACCTGGCTAATTTTTGTATTTTTAGTAGAGACGGGGTTTCACCATGTTGGCCAGGCTGGTCTCAAACTCCTGACCTCAGATGATCTGCCTGCCTCAGCCTCCCAAAATTCTGGGATTACAGGCATGAGCCACCACACTCGGCCAAACACAAGAGATGTTAATACCTGTCTTTCCCTTCGGCACCACATTCTTTAACACCACATTGTTCCTATTATTTTAAGTGAACTACATGATTTATCATAGTGTGTCTCTTATCAATGATGCTGGTATGTTTGTGTGTGAATGTGTGTTTGTGATCTGCTGTTAGCTCCTTGATGATAGGGAAACTGTGATTTCTCTTTCTGCTTCCCTCTATATCTTAATCTAGCAGAAGTTGGGTATATAACAGGCATTTAAAAAACATGTTGAGAGTATCTGTTTTTTATGTTGATGCAAAAGGTACGTAGAATTCACAACTTTGAAGTATTTCTTTGTCATGGGTGCAGCATGATGTTTTTCTACCTAATCACATTTAATGATACTCTGAAACCATTCCTGAACTGGCAGTGCAAATTAAGAATAAAATAAATACATTGCCCTCATCCCCAGAATTAAAATGAATCTGAGACTGCATAATGTTACCAGGCAGTAACATAATAAACAACTTATTCCATTTTGCTTATCTCTCCTGTTCTCTTTGTTTTAACTTCAGTGTTTGAGAATAACATTGTACTTTATGGTAGAATTTACATATGTTGGACATAATAGAGGTTGGTATTACACTGTGCATTCAATAGGATGACTTAAGTGTTTGGTATGTTAAAAAATCTTTGACAATTACCTGCCATTTGGAAATTCAAAGCCCCAGTATTGATTCAATTTGTTTTCAATGCATTTTTCTTTGGGAACCACCTCCATTTCTTTAGGGAGAATAAAACAAAATAGGATCCACAAAAAAAGAAAAACAAAGTTAGACAACAACAATTAAAAAAAAATCCACACCTGCATAACAGAGCAATTTTCTTCATCTCCACCAAACTAATTATGTTTAGTAAACACCTTATGAAAATAACTTGGCAAGCCTTGTTGAATCAGAAACAAACTTTATGGTGCCCTACTTGGCTTGGTTAGCATCCAGGTTTCCATGGAAACTGAATCATATCACAGCTTAAAAAAATTAATCTAATGCTTTCAATGTAAACAGGACTTTGTACTAAATTACACATCATATGTTTTTATATGCACTTTATTTAAAAATATAGCACTGTGTTGGATTGCTATATGATACTAGCCCATGCTATTTCAAAGAAAATACAAAGTCATAAACAAAGGGGATAAAAAATAAGGGTGAATCTCGAAAGGGTTCTATTTAATAAATTTAAGGAAAATTGTGCAGTGGGAGTGTAAGCTAAGTTTAGGTTGTCGCTTAGCTACAAATGTGTACCTACACTGATGGTTTCCTATTAACTACCTTTTAGCTCAAAATTCCTTTCTGGACTGCAGTTAGTGGCTGGGTACATACTTATTCCTTAGTCATTGTTTCTCATAATATTTTCTACAGTTCGTCTTGTAGAAATAAGAGAAAATTCTGGGCTCAGGTAAAACCATCAAATTCATCATCATCAGTGTCATCACTATCAGTATTACTGGTTCAGTGATTCCCAATGTCCAAAATGATTTTCAAAGGCAGTGCATTATAGAGATGATTAACAAACCAGCAATACAACTATATTTTCTAAAAATTTATGGCCAATATAACTGAAACTGAAATAAATGAGTTACCTACCTCACATTTACAAAATAAAACAATTAGCGGTGCCTAAAATGGAATAAAGTTATCCTGATTCCAAATCAGTGGTACTTTCCATTTCCTAGCTGTGAGAACTTAGGTCAGTCACCTGCACTCAAAGTTGTTTAGAGGCACCATGGAGGTGCGATATGAGAAATCACTTTGTGACATACAAAGCAGGCTATATATGTAAAATACTAGGAAAGACCATAAGCATATAGAAGAAAAGGTTACAAAACTAAAAAAAAAAAAAACACAAAAACAAATTATTATATCCTACAATATCTTAAACATGCAAAGAAATGTCTTAAATCTATAATGTGTGAATAAATGTTGAGAGACCGAGCGAAGTGGCTCATGCCTGTAATCCCAGCATTTTGGGAAGCCCATGCAGGCAGATCATGAGATCAGGAGATTGAGACCATCCTGCCTAACACAGTGAAACCCCGTCTCTACTAAAAATACAAAATATTAGCCATGCATGGTGGCGGCGGGCATCCGTAATCCCAAGTACTTGGGAGGCTGAGGCAGGAGAATCGTTTGAACCCGGGAGGTGGAGGTTGCAGTGAGCCGAGATCATGCCACTGCACTCCAGCCTGGGCGACAGAGCAAGATGCCCTCTCAAAAAATGAAAATAAATAAATAAATCTTGAGATAGCACAATTGAAATGATTCATGCAAATTACATACGTTAATTTTACCTATTTCTTGGTGTCTTATTTATTGAATGTAATGTATTTAAGCTTGTTCTCTTTGATTTCTCATTGTTAACTCAATGTAAGTTTTGATCTATCTTGTGTTAGTGATAGTAATTATGGCAATCAGCTGGGTGCGGTGGCTCACGCCTGTAATCTCAGCACTTTGGGAGGCTGAGGCGGGCAGGTCACGAGGTCAGGAGACCGAGACCATCCTGGTTAATACCGTGAAACTCCGTCTCTACTAAAAATACAAAAAAATTAGCCGGGCGTGGTGGTGGGCGCCTGTAGTCCCAGCTACGCGGGAGGCTGAGTCAGGAGAATGGCATGAACTCGGGAGGCGGAGCTTGCAGTGAGCCGAGATCATGCCACTGCCCTCCAGCCAGGGTGACAGAGTGAGACCCCATCTCAAAAAAATAAATAAATAAATAAAATTATGGCAATCACTTGGTAACCTATAGTGCATTTCATTTGTATTGCCCATATTAGTGAAGTTGTACATGATTGTAAATGTTTATTGGCCATTCGATACGTCTTTTTCTAAAATGACATTTCCTATCTTTTATCCATTTTCTATTGATCTTTTAGAAGATTTTTAGATTTTTAAAAAATATATTTTGTTCAAAAATTTTAGATATTAGAGGATTACATATGGTGCCAGTGTCTTCTTAGAATTGACAGTTTGCCTTTCTTTTCTCTAATTGCACATTTGATAAACAAAAGTTCTTTTTACTTTTAACATAGAACAATTTATTCTTGTTAGTTCATTAATCTTGTGTAATGAATTCACATTTTTTCCATAAGTCAGCTGGCCATATACGAAAGGGTCTTTTTCTTAGTTCTTTTTTCTTTTTTGTCATACTGAAGTTTTTGTCTATTCCGTGTCAATAACTAATGTTATACAGCCTTTGTTGGTATAGATATATAATATGACTTGTAAAATAATAAAGCTACATAGAGCATTGTGTTTGTGTGTGTTTATGTGTATTCGTTGTTGCTGTTGTTCTTTATTTCCATTAATAATTAAAAAAAGATTGTTTTGCTAAGTATAACAAGACCAACCAAATATTAGTGGTATTTAAATTCCTTGGAATACAGGATACGTTGGCATCTTCACAATACTGAGTTTTTAAATTCATGAAAATGGTATATTCTTTTTTAATTCAAGTATTCTTTAACTTTTATCATTATTATTTGGCAGTTTTCAGTATAGAGACCACCATTCATTTAATTATATTTATTGCTACTTATTTCTCACGTGTTTATGTTATTTGAAATGTTCTTTTGAAATAATTACTTTTTAAAGCCAGGTTATCTGCAATTATTTTTTAAATTTATATACATAATCATGCATTCTGCAAATAATCATTTCAAACTGTTTTTTGAATTCCAGTGCTGTTTACTTTCTTGCCTATAACACTTGATAGGAACTCCAGTACAATATTTCAATAAATCAGAAACTCTCTTGGTATATTCCCAAGCTCAGAGGAAAAGCTTTCTACATTTTACCAATAAGCATGAGGATTTCTGATGGTCTTTTTGTTGTTATTCTTGATGTTGACACCCGTGGTACACAGCCTGTGAAATGGGTTCCAGTGATTCCTGCTTCCTGGACACCCTTGTGTAGTCTGCAGTGCTGTCTACCATTCATTTCTAAAAAACAGAATTCATGGAGGTGATGGGATATTGCTTCCAACATGAGGGACATGAAGTCATCTGTTCTTGCTCTCTACTTTTAGAGTCCCTGCTCTGTAAGAAGCAAACTACCACATTTTGAGTAGTCCTGTGGAAATTCCCATGTGGTGAGGAAATGATGTGAATAGCTAGTAGCCAATTAGGATCTGAGGTGTTCCTACAACCATGTCAGTGAATTTTAAGTGGATCCCTTACCCCTAGTAAAATGAGCAGGCACAGATCCAGCACATACCTTGGCTGCAGCCTTGTTAGGGACACAGTCAAAGCACTCAGCTAAGTCACAGCAAATTATTGAATCACAGAAACTAATAGATAATAAATGTTTGCTTTTGTTTTAATAACACCAAGTTTTGGAACAATTTGTTAAGCATCAATAGATAACTAATACATACAGTGCATCATCATGATAAAATTACTATGATAAATTTAGTATACAGTATTAGCAAACCTAATGAAGTTTGCTTTCTTTTCTAATTTACTAAATATTTGAAAGTTAAAACGAGTCTTGAAATTTATTGACATATATTATCTCTGAATCAATATATTCATGTGTTTTTTATTTTTATAGGCTGTTAATAGGTTGTAATGTTTAATTGTAAATGTTCAACTAAATTTGGATTTCTTAAACACAAATTAATTACAATGTATTATACTTTTATACATTGTTAGATTCTGTTTGGTAATAGTTTGTTTAGGTTTTTGCATCTATGTTTCTTGGCCCTAAATTTTCCCTTTGTACTATGGGATTATGCTGGTGTCATAAAACCAACTAGGAGTTTTATCTTTATATTGTCTTAGAAAAGTTCACTTACATTTGGCATTGTTTCCTCTTTAAGTATCTGGATTCCTTGATGAAGCCATCTGGGACTGTAGATTTCTTTGTAGTTATGTTTTTAATTATGGAGGAATTTTTTGCTCTTTCTCTTTTATTTAAAAATGTTTTTAGTTAGTTTGGATAGGTTACATTTTTCTGTGAATTTGTATATTTCTCCTGATTTTTACATATTTTGGCAAAGAGGTGATAGGAGCCTTTTATTGTCTCTTGAATATAAGTAGGTCTTCGTGGTAACGAATCCTTTTTTATAACTGACATTTTCTGTGAGAATTTTTTCTTCATCAGTCCTGACAATCTGTTATCAACTACATTTTTTTTGGCATTTGTTGATTCCATTTTATGTTTTTATTCTGATTCACTCTTTTTATTTTATTCTTTATTTTTTCATTCCTTCTACTTTCTTAGGATTATGTACATAATTTTTCTCTTATTACCAGACAAAAAAAAATGCTTAGTTTATCGATTTTCCGTTTTTCTTCTTTTCTTTCTACGAATTTCTCTTCAGGTATACATTCGATAGCACTCCACACATTTAATTTTTTCACAATTTATTACACCTTTTAATTTCCTTAATGAGTTAATCTTGCATTTTATTATTTTATTGATTTCCTGGCTCAATGGCATTTATGTTATCTCTGCCCTTTAAAAATGTTCAGACTTGTTGTGTGTCTCAGCATATTAAAGTAAATTTTTAAATGTTTGTTGTGGAAATAAAAAGAATATAGTTGTTAGGGTACAGTTGTTTAGAGGATGGTTCCTCCAAGACAGCTAAGTTACATTTGTCAGTTTTATTCCAATTTTTCATAGCTTTATGAATTCATTTTTTCCTATCAGTTATTGAAATAGCTATAAATTTGCCATTATTAGGCAATTTATTATTTTAATTCTGTCATATATATTTACATACACACACAAACATATATATTGACTTATATATCTGGAGGCATTATTATCAGGTACATTCTTCTTTACAATTATAATATCTCACTTGTATATTGAGGTCTTTATCACCACAAAGTGACTTTATTTACCATCAGTATTATTATTTAGTCTTGAAGATAACTGTTATATTAATGTATACATATTGTTTTAATTTTGATAAGTATTTGAGTGGAGTACCTTTTTCATTCTTTCATTTTTCAGTACTCCAATATTCCATTATTGTATGCATTGCTTATAAAAGCATATGTCAGCAGCCTATATTCAGCTCACAATAAGCTTCTAATTGAAATTATACACATTTTATACAAGCAGCCACTCAATCAAGCTTCAAGCAGTGAGATAATTTGAGATAAAGTAGCAATCTATGTGAGATATCCATGTCAGGTTCTTTCTATCTTTCACAGATATTCTTGATATATAAAATTTCAGAGTCCCAGTCTTTGTCTCTCTAGCCTTAAAATGCTGTTGAATGTCCTCTTCAGGCTTATGGACTCTCACACACCTTCCGAAACCATTCGATAACTTCAGGAGGTAAAGCAACACCAATGCTTCACTCCAAAGTTATCAAATTCAACATCCAGCTTCATTCTTAGCTATCCTATTCAATTTCCAGTGCCTTTAGGTAAGTGGCTCCCAATCATCTAATCTAAAATTCTCACAAATCCCCTTATTTTTAAGGGAAAGTAAGGTGACAAGGAGGAATAAGGTATATTAATTCCACTTATTATTAAGACCTACTGTTAAATGCTGTTTTCATATTACTGATAAAATTAAATTATCTTCTGATAAAATTTTTACTTATGATGCTTTTTTATTTAGGTGTTTCGGAAAAAATTGTTTTAAGTGTATTATTTTATTTAAGTGAAGTGGAAGGCTTTTATGAAATCCAGCACAGGTATCACTAGCAAGACAACAATATCGTTTTCTTTGTCTAGTGTAGCTACTTCTAGTTTATTTATTTATTTATTTATTTATTTATTTATCTAATTTTTTAAAGATAGAGTTGTCTCTGTTGCCCAGGCTGGAGTACAGTAACTTAAGCATAGCTCAGTGTAGCTTAAAACTCCTGGGCTCTAATTAGCCTTCTACCTCAACCTTCTAAGTATCTGGGATTATAGGTGTGTACCACCACACTTGGCTAATTTTTCAAATTATTTTTAGAGACAGGACCTCCCTATGTTGCCTACACTGGTCTCAAACTCTTGGCCTCAAGCCAATGTAGCTAGTTACAAATGAACAAAACTTCATAATATTTGTCAGTGTCAAAGTGAAACTGACACATCGATATATACCTTGGTCTATCTATTTAGAAAATCAATTGGATGATAACATAAAGAATGTAAAACAATATTTCTTTCATTGGAATGTATTCTAGAATTGAGGGAAAACTATCATATATATTAATTCCACCTGCAAAAATAAAAAAGAGAAAAGAGGAAAGGGGAGAATTTGTTTATTTATAGAATTTGTGAAAGCATTTTATGTGCTTTTAAAAAATGTGAAGCAACAAAATATTTAAAAATTGTGATAGAAGCAACTACAATTTTGGATTTGTGCAATAAGGAATGTAACTAATAATTAAAAGAGACCCATTTGTTTCTGTAAGCATTCTTGCACTATCATTGCTGGATGTGTTTGCATATCTGCCTTCCCTGTTAGATAATGAGTGTTAAGGACAATAATCTGATTCTATTCAGCTTCTTTTCTGTCGTTGATATGCCTATCAATATACAATTTTCATCTGTTTTTCCTTATTTTTCATTCTCTTCTTTAACCTGAGATTTGATTTCCAATGTTCCTATCCTCATTAACAGCCTTTATCAAGGTCACTGATGACATGATGATGCTGAATTTGCTGAACATTTTGCCGTCCTTACCCCGGTTAGTTACTCAATAGCATTAGCTAAGTCATCACCAATTCGAGTTTGAGTGTCTGCATTTACTCTTTTTACCTGCTGCCCTGAATTTCCAGCCCATGATATACTAACATCAGCACAGTGCCAGCATAGTTCAGGAATAATCCTACTCAATAGCACATTCAATAAAAATAAAGCTTTTATTAATAGGCCAATATCATAAACTATGGTTCATATTCCAAAGTATGCACTACCTTAGTTTAGTTACTTCTATGGTTGCATGTTTTTATACCCACCTATTCAGGCAAACCTTGCTTCAAGTCCCCCTAAACACTCTGTCACCTTATATGTTTAATTTTGGCTGGAAACTAATTGTCTTCTGATGTTTATTCATTTGATTGGTTTTGTTAGTGTCAGTATTCAGATAAATAAGAAGTATATTTGTAAATGGCTATTTTTCAAACTAAACACACAAAGACTAACTTCATAACAAAGTTTTTATTACTGAATGGGAGCCACACTTTTAATTTGGGCTGCAACATAGATTTGCTTTCTGAGTGCATTTTTTATACTCCTATAATTATGTCACTGGCATTCAGCATATCTTTTTAAATTACTTCAGGTTCTGCATGTGTGGTTTGATCTTCCAGCCAGGCAGATAATGGAGTCTTGAGGTATTTCACAGTAGGTTGTGGAGGCCACTTCAATACAATATATCCGTGTTTGTCTTCCCTCTGATTTAGAATATAAAATAAGATTATATTAATGTTATACAAGTAGTCACACCATATTAGAAGAAGCATTTATAGCAAAAAGATGGTAGTTAAAGGGGTTATTTGCCTGCTATTTTGAAATAATACTTCATTATGTTTATTTTTTATTTATGCTCAAGATGGTAGAGAAATGGGAGGGAAACATAAGTGATATTGTGCTTTAGGCGAAAATCCAAAATGTTTAAGTTTGTGGATTTGACCAGCTGTCCAGTGCAATCTGAGGGCTCTGAAAGAGAAATAAAAAAGAAAAAAAAATCCTAAATTTAAGTAGAGCCTCTCTTAGTCACCAAGAGAAGTTTCTCCCAAGTGAATATATTGTCTCTTGCATCTAGTTGCTTTGTTTGAATAATAGGCATTGCTTACTCAGCTTGACTGTCACAATAATACATATTCTCTTCCCTTCTGGTAGTAGCAAACATAGCAGATCAGTTTATTAACTACATGCCAACTGTTCTGTTGCATTTCTTAAAATATGCAAAAGTCTAGAAAGTTCAAAATATTACCTTTGTCCAATAACCATATAGCCCAGAATTTGCACATACCCGAATTCTGCCAAGTAGATACACTCGGGAGATACTAAAAAGGTAGTTGGTGTTTCTGCTATTTCTGCCACTTCTGTTCTAGTGTGTGGGCTTTGCGTGTGTACTTGTGTGTGTGTGTTTGTGTGTGGTAGTTGCAGCAAATATTATTTGGATTTACAAATGTCTAAAGGCAGGCCACAGTGCATCTGTTTGTGTTGTCATGGGATCACAGCTGAAATAGTGTGCTCCTGAAGCAAACAGCTTCCATATGACCCAGCTTGCCGGTCATTGCCCTCCTTCCTGACAGTGGCAGATACTGCTACACTCTTGCAAAAAGAGTTTCAAATGTCATAGGAGTATTTCTGAAAGTTTGGCCTACAGCTATCTCCCCTAGCACTTCCAATAATTTTTAAACATCTACTTCCTTGAATTACATCTTTTTCTGCATAAACTAGCTAGAGTGGCTTTGGTGAGCTGCAATGGAACCCTAACCAGCACTCCTTTTTAACCTTTCTTCAATAGTTTTTCTTCCGAAGAATTACTGCATTCTTAAATATTACTTTAATATTTTCCTGAAGGACGGTGTTCATAACGTAAGATGTCTCCGATGGTTCCTTCCTAACTGTAGTGAAAATTCTCGCTTCCCTCCCAATAGCTATAAAAGCCTTTGATAATCTGGCTCATTGAATGTGTTCTCTCCTATTTTCTTTCACATAACTAACAATAATGAATGTTGTCAATCATTAGGGAGAAATGCTTAATGATAAAGTATTTATAAGCAATACAACTACGTTTTTACACTATGGTTTTGTGGATCAATCAAAGAAATTACTTTAAGAAACTTAGTTTCCATGTGTAAGAAACTTCCTTATTAAAAGAGGCAAGAAATTAGAAATGTTTTGAAAAAACTGAGGCTGGATTAAGAATTATGAAATGAGATAGACTGTAATCCTGAATATTTTCTGTATCATATTTTTATTAAAAGCAGTTTATATAGTGTCTAACCACCATTTTTTCTAGCAAAAAAACTTTTATTTAATTTGATAAAGGTGGCATTTATGACATCTTAAAAGCTTTATATCTTTCCATGAGGATTCAAAGTATGTTATATACAATTCTTAACAAAATGTTGTTTCCTACTCACATTTTTAATACAATTTTTTCTTCGTAAATGAAATATTATTTATAATAATAGCTACAATGTGAGAAAATATGATGCAGTGTAACCATGTGTCTCTAATTTTTCATTTTCTTTATGTTGATAGTTTTTTTAATGTCTGCACATAACATAACACAGAAGAATTTGTTTGTAATATTACAAATATATTTTATTTAACTTTCTCACTCCTCTTCCAATCTTAACAAACCAAGATGAGTTTAAGAGGGGAGTCCTTTTGATTGCCATTTCCATTTAGTTAATTTAGTTAAGCAGTATCACACTCTTTTACGCTCCCTCAGCTGGTTTCCCTCAACTGGTGGGACCTATGAAAGAAGACACTACCTCATCTAGCTGACGAGAAAAGTCCACCAGTTGGGCAAAAATCAAGCTATGTCTACCTAGAGTTTAAGCCAATACAATGTGCTGGAAATTGACATAAAGTTCTGGTACAGATTTTTTTGTTTCATCTGGGAAAGGTGGCTGTTCTTTTGAATAAAACTATTAAAAAAGAACATTTGTGATATTAAGGCATTGCCTTCAACAATGACTATATTATTCCTTTTTTTTGCATCCAATGATATTATTATAAAGCTTATTTACTAATTTTTGTCCTTTGGCTGTTACCTAATTTTCATTTACATAAGCTTTTAAAACTTTCTCTTGGTCTTCAGTATTCTTAAAGGTCAACCCAATATACATTTCATCTCTCAATAATATTATTTGATATTTTATGAGCCATTTTCATGTGAGGTCTTGGAATAATTTAACTTTTTCCTCTCTATTTTCTGTTTTTAATTTTTTTGTGGGTGGAAACATTGCTATGTTGACCCATTTACTTCCCCATTTGAAAATAGGTTAACCTATCTATATAGATTAATCTCTTGCCTTTCTATTTCCCCTCAGTTTCAGTCTTTTAATAATTTTCTTTTTGCTACTTTACTTTAGTTGTTTTATATTTTATTCATATATCTCCAGCTGTTTCTTCTTTAATTTTTTTTGTTTCTGCTTCATGTCTTTTTTTTTGAGATCATTATTTTATTTATGCATATGTTGTTTATTTTACTGTCTTTAATTCTCACACTGTTTTTTCTAATCACAGTTCCTCTGAGATGATAAATTGTATGTCCTTAGGTTGAAAGACTAAATTGTAGCACCCCTGGGATGTTTGGGTTATGTACACAAGCTCCCCAAGGCAGAGATCCTCTAGCATTTAAACTACCTTCTTAATTACTAGGTTCAAGCATCACCCTACTTTTTTTCTAATAGGTAGCTTTGTCTCCCAGATAATGCATCTGAATTTCCACCACAGACACTGCTCTTTTCTGAAAACTGCCGTCATTGACCTTGTATATCTCACCCCAGGATATGGAAGGATGGGGCAAAAGGGAATACCCAGAGCCCAGGCTAACTGTTGCAAGCATTGTTGTTGACGATCCTTTCCAGCCAGGTCCAAGTGTTGCACTCTCCTAGTTTGCTCCCACCATTCTTAGCTGATATTGGTCTAGAAATACACAATTTACATTCCGCAACATTGAAAGGATAAACTGATCTGCAATGCGTGACATGGGTAAGAAACAGAATGGACAGAGGCAGAAGCTGTTAAGTCTGTTAAGCTTTTTCCCCACCATGGATACCATTTTCCCCATAGTGGGGCCTAATTAATTTAATTTTCCCAAAGTTCCTATTAGAGATTTCTCAGGGTTTTCATGGGTTTTTGTTCTCTCTAACTCCTTCTCATTTGAGGGGAAACTCCAGATTTTTTTTTCAGTGTCCCATCTTAGAAGAAGAGCTTAGAATATCATCAGGATAATTTTCATTTATTCTTTATTTCAGGAGAGGTGAAACTTCCTGTGGAAAGCCCTCCCTCAGCTCCCCAAAACCTGATGTAAATTATGCGCTCCACCATTTTCTTTCTTAGCTCCTATAGAAATAATTTTCATAGATGTGACTTATAGAATTGAATATCTTTTGATTTACTCTTTCATATCAATAAGTTTTTTAAACATTTCCCTAAACATTTTAACTTTTAGACTCCAGGAAAACTATGATGGATGTCATATTTATAAAAAGCTAAATTAGGACCCAAGAAGATGTTCTATACAAACAGGATAGGTAAAGGAAAAACTCAAGCTTCTACCAAGCTCCACTGTAAATAAATGTCAGGGGAAGAAATAGCAAGAAAGTTAGACACCAATGTCCTTGATTAGCCTTCTTTCATGGTGAAAACTAGAATTGAGGAGCTAGGCAAATATCAGAGATACTGAAAATTACTAAAAACTTATTTTCTTATAACTGTGGGTTTGATCCCACAAGATGACAAAAGGCAGGCATGTAAGTTTCCATCTGGATACTCCAATTAACATTTGAATGAGAAATGGCATGAAGATTCTGATGGGAGGAAACTAGAAAGATAATTGTGTAGAAGAATCCAGAAATTCCTGCATATCCTGGATAAAGGTTGCAGAGTTCAGTAACAAAACTCATTTTGAAGGAGGGGATAAATTATGTAGTCACTATGTATCTGAGAAAAAAAGTCCTGCAACCACAAACTCTTGTCTATACTCTCTAAATCATTGGTGGACCTTTATGACTGCCTGTCTAAAGAACAGATAAGATTAGCAACTTTATAGAATATAGCAGCTAGGATGCACAGGACATCGGGTAGACATGAACAACCCCATTTCTGAGTTTGCCCCTAAAATTATCTTTCTACATATCAGGACAATATTTTGAAAAAGAGGAGAAGGAAGATGGAAAAGCATAAAAGCTTCCAAGCCACTAAAAAGAGCACCTAAGAGTAACCAACAACACACTAGTCCCATACTGTTCAGTAGGCTTGTGAATATGAATATAAAAAAGTAAATTGGGTACAATGAAGTAAAATCTGCACATCTATGTAGTGTGACTAGATTATCATATTACAGTAGTATTTATCACACTTTTACTATCGCAATATTAAAATTGCCTACTTAATTTTGTTATTCAATGTGATTTTAAACTTACTGAAATAACAATATTTTTCTCTTCAGCATTTGTATTCCCCTAAACAAACACTGTTATTATGATGTAGGAGTCACTTAATAATTACCTACTGAATATATTTAATAAATGGTACATAAAAATGAAACAATCTCAGTAAAGTTTCCAGGTGTTTTCTTTGATTTTCCATACATCACCAGTTTGGACTATTATATTTCAATTAGCCTAAGTGTCTTAATATTCTTGCTAGAAAAATAGTGATATAAAAGGTAATGATGATTCTATGAAGATAACTCTTGTTCCAGAAGAATATAGTAGAAATAAAAGTAAGAATAACACCACACACACACACACACACACACACACACACACACACACACACAGAGGAGTTAATTTGGGTGGCCTTTGTGTTGGCATATAAACTTCTTGATCTTGTCAAAAACAGTTCCGTATAGAAACACTGTTGTATTTGAACTTGAACATTCATCTCACAAAGAGGCAAAAAACCCTACTGGCAAGTACCATAATATCCTTAAAATATATGATTAAAGTAGATGTGATGAACTGATACTTATTATGGTTTGGTGAGTTTGAAAATTTGTTTTTCAAATGAAAGTTTCTTAACTGTATTCATCTATGGCTGGAACACCAACATGAAAGCCAATGATATGATGCTATTCATTCCACATTAGTCTATTAACATCATTGTTTAGTTCATACTTTAAAAATAAATTAATCAAATAAGGCCATTGATGTGTCAGAGCATGTATCAGTTATAGCTCAGTATAAGTACTACTTGACTAATAAAATATATAGAAACATAAATAATATAGTTTAAATACATCAAAAAGAGTGAATGTACTAAATTAAAAATTAATTATATTTCAAATTAATTTTCCACTTTGGCTTTGAGATAAAGTGACACATTCTTATTTAAATCTAAAGTTGCATAAATTTTAAGAGCAACTCCAGTGTAAAGACCAGATTTTTGCAGAAGTTGATGTCTTGTTATAACTGACCTTTAGGACAAATACATTAGTTATACTTTTATCTGTGGATCTAAGTTATAAAACTAGTTTTGCCATGAAACCAAATGAATTTATTAAATTCACTAAAAACTTCCTATGGGAATGCTGCATGACATTCTGGTTTAAAACTTATCCAGAAAAAAACACAACTATTTATGCAGATTTAAATCCAAAGAGGTTATTTTGATAGATACTATTACCATTGAATTTTAGATTATCTTGATGGATATATATATGTGCGTATATATATATGTATATACATATATATATACTTTCATTCCTTTTTATTTGTAAAATTGAGCTTGGCAAATTCTGCATGCTTTCTTAGTATACATGTTCTGAAGTGAATTTTAATAATAAAAGAAAATAATATATGAGTCATGCAAATACACATTGGTTAATCCAAGCTTGTCAGCTTTCATTCCTCTCATAAAACTAGAGCAGGGCTCAACATGCTTATTGTGTTTTAAATATAACAAGCTAGAATAGCTTTGGGTCAATAACTTTTAGATAATTTGCAATGTGGAATGGTTAAGGAAAACTCTTACCAAAGTATCACACTTAACACAATGTAATTGCTATCAGAAATCCTCCTTTCCTTTATAATACAATTTATGACAGTCCCAAATTTATGATGGTTTGACTTATGATTTTTTAACTTTACCATGTGTGAAAGCAATACACTTTTAGTAGAAGACATACTTCAGTACAGGATTGAATACATTACATGAGATATTTGACATTTTATTATAAAATAGGCTTTGTGTTAGATTATTTTGCCCAGCTGTAGACTAATGTAAATGTTCTGAACAAATTTAAGGTCGTCTAGGCTAAGCTATGCTGTTCAGTAGGTGAGATGTATAAAATGCACTTTCTACTTACGATGGGTTTATCATAACCCCCACTTAAGTCAAGAAGCATTTGTGCTAAGACACATACATATCCTAGAGATAAGGTTATTCTTTCTATACATCTATTTTCAATCAATTGAATTGCAAAATGAGTGATTAGATCATTTCCCAGTAATCGAATTGTTTTTTGAGAAAAGATATACTTCAGGGAAAAAGAAGAATAAATATATTACAAAGAGTTGTTTCCTAGAAGATAAAAAAATATGATTATGAGATAAACTATGTAAAATAATGTCAAAGTATTTCTAAAGAGAATGTATCCTAGAACTTAGTCTGAAAATGCAGACTTATTTTTAAACATTTATTTAATTTTTAGTCTTTCATATAAATATATACTCATCAATTACTGAACACCTATTGTGTGACAGCCAACTGCTAGCTATGTGTTATATGATGAAATCCTTCAATATTAAAAGGAAGATGTAATGCCATGATAAAGATACAGAAATTAAAGTCGATTACATCTGAATACTCAGTAATCAATGGAGTGAGTTTTAGTGCCAGTTAATCTGACTCCTAGGCTTATGCTTCTAACCACTCTATTAACCTGTATCACTTTGCTTCTGTGAACTCTCATAATTACCCTATGAAATGAGTATTACCATCTGCTCTTTGCTCTTGACAGGCGAAATAATTGACACTTAGGAATTAAAAGTAACTACCAAAGCTCACATGGATAATTATTATTAACTAAACTGTGTTTTTTTGTACATTTTATATCATGGTCAGTTAAGTGAGGCCATAAAAGGAAACACAGGAGAAGTCAGGAAGACAAAGTTTATTATACTCAGGGGTCCTAGAGACAGGAAGCATGGCACGCCACACAGGGCCACGTGAGACAGACACCAGGGTAGTCAGGTAGCAGAAGACAAGAGCAAGGAGAAAGCGTTAGGGGTTTTAGGTAGGGCAGGGTGAACAGTTTAGGATCGGATGGTTGGAATAATGTCAGGGAGTTCTAAACTATAGGGATGATCCCTATTTGCCTCGTACCTGGCCCTGGGATGATTAAGACAGAAGAGTATTGTCTCCTGGAGTGTAAGAGCTACACAGAGGAGGTGTGGCTTTGGACTGGCTTGTTTGCATATCAAAGTCATACTCCTGGTGGTTCTTTGCTTTCTGTAAGCATTGACTATCCCTAAGAAGAGCAGTTCTTCTTCTGCTAAAAAGATTTTTTAAGACACCAAAATATCATATTATATACAAAATTTACAAAATATATACCATATACTGGGGTTCCAATTTTGTTTGTTAAACCTAGCAAACTCCCATTGCCTCTCTACTCACATAAGACCTGTCTTATGTGAGGGTGGGAGAATGTCTCTAAAGTGATGTAACATCGTTTCAGGATACATTCCTTAGCTGAAAGATGCACGGGGCATACCAGAATTGTCCATGCCCTTGCACCGCACCAGTAATATTTTGTTGGTATCAAAAGAAAACACATGCATATAGAAAGAATATCATTCTATTTTGTCACAGGGTTCTGCTCAATTTTTTCTTTCATCCTGAAAGGAGAACTAGACACACTTGATTTAAGTTGCCAACTCCTGAGCTGTGAAAACATAATACCTAATTCCCAGGGAGCAATGCCAAGGATGTTATGTGAGTCAAATGCCTGATTGCAGTAATATCAGCAGCCCCTATGACCAAGTTATATCTGGAGGGGTGGGAAGGTCAACTACGTCTTACCAAATACCATGCACTGTGGACAGAGGGAAATGTGAGGACTTGAAATAATTTGGCTACAGCATTAAATCTCTCAAGTTAAAGGTGACAATCAATCCCACATGAAGGCTAAATAATGAGAAAAACCATACACCCTGACTTGCAGGCAGGGCACAGGAGTTTTTTATATGTTGGGGACAGCAAGGACATTCTGAAGAATAGTGGCTCCACTGCACATGTCAGATGCTCACAAGTCTAAAGCAGTTAGTGTAGAAAAGTAAATGCGTGAAAAATTTATTCTTTAGAAACAAATATGTTCTCAATAGTTCACTCTAACAATAATTATACTATACCGTAATTTATGAAAAATGCATCCTTCTTTGCCTATACTTCATTATTTGGAGTATAAGTAATATTTCAGTGTTCCTTAACATTACTAAATGAAAACCAACAGTGCAAGCGCAAGAATCAATGCAAACTGAGAGTAGCTTTCTATGATTGAAAAAAGAGAAGGTTATGAAGATTTCAGCAATTCTGAATGTCCACGCTTTTTCAAAGCACTAATTCTGAGATATAGCCATTTTCTTACCATACAGGAATGGAGACGCTGGTAGCAAGATCGGATTTTTCAAAAGAAACAGGTGATCTTGGTGTTTTAAAATCAATTCCTTTTTATTCAGAAAGAAATAATATTAAATAAATTCTGTGTGGATGAACATTATATAAAATACCACAAGTGCTTTCATCTAAATCTAGTCCAAAGGTTCCCATTTTCAACTTCTGTGGGAGTGTGCAGCATCATTGAGATTTCAGGGTATTCAAGGATTTTAGAGAAATTCTGGAAGAAATCATGCAGCTCAGATTAGCATCAATGTCCAGGAAACATATAATGACCTATTCCAAATCCCTGCTGTTGTTACTTCATTTTATCGGCTGCCATACTTGGGCAAGCTCACCACTCCTTTGGATATGTTTAACTCCTCTGTCAAAGGGACTGTAATCCAAATATTAACATGAAAAAGGTTTGTTTTAAAGGTCAAGCATTAATAAGGGTATATTAAATTAGTATGCCTAATAAAGTATTCAGTCTGTTAATTAACAAGTGATCCACAATTGTCTCCATGCATCCAAGCACACTCATATCCACATTTATTATTTTCACTGCTTTAATCTGCATATATTTGCAAACGAGAGAAAAGATGATTAAATGGGGTTGCAGGGAACAGGCATTCTCAGAATTATTCCTATGTCAGCAACCAAGATTCACCTATAAATCTGCATTTTCTGCGCTGCTTCCCTAAGACTATTTGCAGTATAACCACCAGTAGGACCAGTTGCCCCAAACATTCAATTTAGTTAAGCCCAAAGCTATATCAAATTTTGAGCATGAAAATTGTTGTGTTCTTTCTGATTTAGATTAGTTCTTATTAAAAAAACAACGAAATATTCAGGGAGAAAAATTTCTTTTCTTAAATACAAAATAATTTTTACATAAAGAAAAAAAACAGTGCTATGTTAGGTTTCTTTTTCTAAATCAGGAAAACAAAGGAAGAAGGTTATCTCAAATTTGACAATAATAAAATTATACACAATAATATTATTTAAAATTATTTATTTAGATTTCATGGTGAATTTTCCTAGGCGGGCTAGGTTAATCCTTCACAGTTCAATAATTTTATATGATATGTCTGCCATTTATATTTATATCATAACAGTCTTAATTGGTTACAGTTCTCTGAGAGTGGCTTTCAATTAATTATATGACTAAGATGAAGGAAACCTTAGTATCCAGGAATTCTGGCCTGTTACCATGAGGATATGCTTCTCACTGTCGTCTGATGAGGAAGTGAGTACTAATTTCTAAATAATTCCACGAAATTTCCTTTTCAAGGACAGTTTTCTAGAATAATCCCATTCCATTCTGATTATTTGCTATAATTGACAGTGCTACAATACTTAAGTATTGACTTTTGACATGCCTAGTTAACTATGACATTGCCAACATCATTTCTTTTATTTTTACTTTTTTTCTACAATTTTTTCATTGTGGTAAAATGTATGTAACATAAAAGTTACCACCTTAACCATTTTTACATGTACAGTACATTGGCACTAAGTACATTCCTATTTTTTGCATATTTTTGTACAATTATCACTATCCATCCACCTCTAGAACTCTTTCCATCTTGTAATACTGAAACTCTGTTATCTATTAAACAATGACTCTCCATTTTCCCCACCAGAGCCCCTGTTAACCACCATTCCACTTTATGTCTCTATGATTATGGCTACTCTAAGTATCCCATATAAATGGAATCACACAACACTTATGTTTGTGTGACTGGCTTATTTCATTTACCACAATGTTCTTAAAGGTCTTTTATGTCATTATACCTATGTCAGAATTTCCTTCCTTTTTGAGACTGATTGATAAGAAGATGTATACTTCTCTTATATTGCTATTTGTCTTCCATACGCCCTATATAGGTTTTTGGCCCTTATATATTGCATTACTGTTTTCTTTTATACTTAGTTAATTTTTATAGTGAAGTGTTTACATTTATTTCAAAATTTTCTTTTGCATATATTCTATGTCTGTTTTCTTTGTACTTACCATGAGACTTGCATTTAACATCCTAAAGTTAGTTAGAAAGTAGTTATGAATTAAAAGTAACTTTAATTTGAATTTATACCAGCTTAACTTCAAAATAATACAACCATGCTACTCATTTACATATCTGACTGCATTCCTTTCTGTTGTTGATGTTAAAAATTACATTTTATAAATCATACGGCTAATAACATAAACTAATAAGTTTTAAAATATACATTAGCCTCTTACATGGAAAACAAAATGTGGAGTTATAAACCAAAGTTACAATAACACTAACATTATTCGACTAAATATTGTGTTTTAAAAAATGTATTACTCTCTTACATTGTGTAGAAATCATAAAATGGAGTTACAAACCATTTTCACAATAACTCTAGCTTTTAAAATTACCTATGTATTTATTTTACTGAGATTTTTATTTCTTTATACAGCTTTAAGTTACTGTCTATTGTCCTTTCTTTTCAACCTTAGGTACTCCTGTTAGTATTTCTTGCAGGGAAGGTATGATGGCAACAAATTCCCTAAGCTATTGTTTATCTGAGAATGTCTTAATTATTTTTCCCTTTGAAGGACAGT
The DNA here is from genome assembly GCF_028885625.2 of Pongo pygmaeus. Classification (NCBI taxonomy): domain Eukaryota; kingdom Metazoa; phylum Chordata; class Mammalia; order Primates; family Hominidae; genus Pongo; species Pongo pygmaeus. The sequence continues at coordinate 50,783,118 of NC_072385.2, read as the reverse complement.
TTTGCCGGAAATGGAATTCTTGTTGCAGCCTTTTTATTTTAGCAGTTTGCATATATCAGCCCACTGCCCTCTGGCCTCCCAGGTTTCTGATAAGAAATCTGCTCATAATCTTACTGATGATCCCTTGATGTGATGACTCACTTCTCTCTAGCTGCTTTCAAGATTCTGTTTTTGGCTTTGGCTTTTTACAGTTTGATTATAATGTGTCTTGGTGTGAGTCTCTTAGAATTCATCTTTGTTGGAGTTTGTTGAGGTTCTTTGATGTTCATGTTCGTGCCTTTAATCAAATTTGAGAAATGTTTGGCTACTGTTTTGTCAACTATTTTCTCTGTCCTTTTTTCTCTCTATTCCTGTTCTGGAACTCTCACATTGTGTATGTTAGTCAGCTTCATGGTGTCCCACAGGTCTTTTACTCTCTGTTCAATTTTCTCAAATATTTTTTCCCTTTCTTCCTGAGATTCCAGAGATCTCAATGTCCTTTGTTCTATCTTCAAGTTTAATGATTCTTCTGCCTCCTCAATCTACTTCATTCTACTTTTGAATGTTTCAATCTACTTTTGAATCCCTCTAGTCAATTTTTAATTTCAGGTAAGGTACTTTTTAGGTCAAGATTTTTTTGGTGTTTTTTTAATCTCTATTGATATTTTCATTTTTATTTATACATCATTTTATTGACTTTATCCATTTTTCTTTTAGTTCTTTGAGCATCTTTAAGATAGATCTTTTAAAGTTCTTGTCTAGTAGATGTGCTATCAGGTCTTTTTCAGGGACATTTTCTCTTGGCTTATTTTTTCCCTTTGAATGGGTCATAGTTCCTATTTCTTCATATGCTTTGTGATTCTTTGTTGAAAACTGGACATTTGAATCTAATTATATGGTAAGTAAGACAATAAGATTCTTCCCTTTCTCAGAGTTGCTGCATTTTATTGCTTTTTTCTTTCTTTCTCTCTCTGTTTTTTTTTTTTTTTTTTCGTTGTTGTAGGCTGTCTCTGTGCTGAGAATCAGCATAATATGTAGACAATGGTCTCCTCAGCTATTCTGAGCCTGAACTTTCCCCAGGGCATGTATGACCATGTTTCTATTTCTCCATATTAGTAGTTCCTTTTGAATTCCCTAGCCTTTTATGTCTAGTACCCAACAGAAGAAAAAAAAATAAAGAGGGGAAAGAGTGTTAGCCCTTTAAATCTCCTGGAAGTAACTTTAGCAGGATGGGGAGAGGCAGCTTGCAACAAAGCTGGAGGCTGAACAATAATGACTGCCCAATTGTTTGTCTACTATTGTTATCAGAAGCAGTAATTGATCAGAACATAGATCTCTGAATTTGGGAAAACAAATCCTTTTTGCCCAACTTGGCTCCCACAAGCTGTGATCATGTTCTCCGTCAATGTGTGCACAGCAGCATGCCATAGGGCTGAGGGTGGGGATGGTAACTGCTATTGTGTTAAGAGATGTTTCCTAGATAAATCTTTCTATATTTGGTTCATTTGTCTTAATTGACAGTATGGCAATACTCAAATATTTACTTATAAACTGCTTGGTACCTATTGTTCTATTAACATAGTTTCTTTAAAAAATGAAAAAAGTTAAATACACATAACTACATATTTCAGTATAGTACATAATAAAGATCTATATAGGAATACATAAAGGTATGTTGCTTCAGGTTTTATGTCCCAGTATGGGTTCTTCTTGGCCTAGAGTACACCGTATCAAAGCATCTTTTGGAATTGAAGAGGCATTTAGCAATGTATAGAAAATTAAAGAAGAGCTTCAATTGTTTTTAAAAAAAACTGGATGATTTTTCAAGATGTATCTCTCAAACAACATTCTCATTTTTCAAGTGAGCACCTAGGCCCATGTTTTAGAACAATAATCTGAACTAACCCCTGACTCTCTAGATCTTCTCATCTTAGTCTTATATATATCCTTATCACAAGCAGAAACTATTTTATTTGCTCATATACCTGCTTATTTCTTTTGTTAAAATGTAATAACCAGAAATGCAGAGACTATATTTGTGTTTAATCCCATTGCTCAACTCATTGCTTAACACTTTAGGCACTAAATTAGTATATATGCCATATAGCCATCTCTGCTGGGTTTCTGTATCTCTTAATGGGAAAACTATATATATATATAGAGAGAGAGAGAGAGAGAGAGAGAGTATTTAATCACTGTTTGTGTTGAAAGATTCAAATATCCAGTCCAATCCTTGTTATCCAGCCCCTCGCAGTGAAGTTTTATCTTCGACATGGTCAGTGTTGTATTCTCACTGTAGGTAACTTGCCAATCAATGTTCTTTGTCTCTGTTACCACAGCAAAAAGGTAGACATTTCCATTTTGCCAAGCTCTAAAATCCTGTAAAAGCCCTCGGAAGAACTTATTTTATAAACTTGAATATTCCTTACCAATTCTAAGAAAATGCTTCAAGTTATTGGCAGGCTGACAGTCTACAGTCTGGTATTTTTGTTTTTGCTGTTGATTCCCCTGAAATTTTAGCAAAGACTAGCTTTCTATCTTCCGGGCATTCAAAAATCTGCTACAGAACTCCTTCTTGCCAAAGCGGGGGCAGCAGCTGATACCTATATCTACTGGGTTGCAAGCAGTTCATCTGGGATATAGGAATTTCAGTTTTGAAAGAAATAAAAGGAAAAGTGTTTTTCTTTGTTGATTATAGCAAAAGTTTTTTTGTTTGTTTCTGGGATGAAGGATAAGTCATCCAACTGTGTACACATGCTAACTATATCAAAATACTTCATCCAAAGACTGTATTTTGTCCATTCTTCATTCATCCCTCAGGGAGAAAATGTGTGAGAATCATGGCAAAGAAAGAAGATTCATGATATTACTTGGACAGTCCACTGTTATAGTGGCTTAGGAGACCATTGGAGTTGAGGCTTGGGTGCCTGGGTGTGCTTCTACCATAATTTACACCATTTAGGCAAGTCATGCCATTCACAAGAGCCTTGTTCCTGAAACTATAAAATGAGAAGTTTGCATTGGAGATCCTTTAGTCATAGCAGCAAAAATAGTTTACTATTTCAGTCATAAATGTTATTTAACTAAGTTCTAGTTCTTTTACCTCAGGTCCTGTGGGCCTATGCTTTAAAAAAATTCACTAAATGATATTTTTTAGATGCTAAATTTGGAGGGTTACTGATATAGTTATTATTTTGGCTACCCATTTTGGAAGGGATATGAAGAACAAATTCCACATTTGAAGAACTAACCTTGCTGGAGTGGCTTGGGCAGCACTGCCCTGTGCCACAAAAGATCCCCAGATGTTGTTGAACTGGGAACCAAGGGTGACTGGGTGATTAATTTACTAAAAATGTGAATGCTGGTCTCTTGGGGTGGGAGGTGCTCTGGTTGGGAACAATCTGTTAAAATACAAACATGTTAAGAAAAGCTCCGATAGCTGAGGTAGGAATATGAATCTGTTGTTCCATTAGAGAAAAGATGAAGTAAGACTCAAGTCCCAGATTAGTGGATCTAATAAACTGTAAAACACAGGCTTAAGCAAGGCCACATACAGAGAATAAACAAAAATTGTCATGGGTTACGACATGAAAAATCAGATCACATTTTATCAGATAAGGTAGCAGGATACCTTATCTATTTTTAAATGGCAGTTCTGTGTCATAAGTTATATGCTTCCAGGGCAAAAAGCTTCTTATCCAAGGGATCAGCATCAATTCTAACAGCTTTATCATTATTCAGACTAAAATCCCTTTAGCATTGACAGATGGAAGGTTATCCCATTTCATCCTACTTTTATAGAATATTCAATAATATAGCTCCAAATACAAAATCATGAGCACAATTTCTTTGTATAAATTCTTCACTCCAAATCGTTATATTATTGTTTTAAATGTCTTTGGTCTACTGCATCCTTAGTACAAATGCAGAAGAACTTAGCACAGTTCTGTCTGTGAACTTTCCCTTTTTACTCAGCTTTTCTTCCCCAAATTAAATGATGATAGCTCATTTTATTTTTAATTAAATTAATTTCTTGTGCCTACTTAATTAATATTATAGGCCTCCCACTAATGGTTTCCTGCATCCATATTAGTTACAGGAAACATGTAATAGCACCAGAGCAGATATACCAACATTTTAAGACTTTCTGTCAAAAACCAAACATATGAAAACAAAAAATCAAAACAAAACCCTTTGAATCTGCCTAGTGAGGGATTTTGAAAATTTTTAAAAATAATTCTCAGTAGAAAACACCTTCTCATGTTTGATATAAAGAAATTAAATTCAGTGTTAAATGTCCTTCATCTTAAAGGAAACACTGTGAAAGAACATTATGATGTAATATGCCAATAAAACAAACTTTTTGTTCGCATTTTAACGATGATTTTTCAAAAATTGCAAATGGTCAGGGTATGATGAATGAAATATCTAAATAATTTTTGTCTGTTGGGATTGTACACTTCTAGGGAGTACATAGTATTTACTGTAAATTATCTGAAAGATTACATAAGTAAATAAATAAATACATTCCATGTATCTTTTTAGAATTAGAACATGATAATTAACTTTAATAACAATTCAAGGTTAAATGGAAGAGTTTTTAAACAGTCAATCAGAGGCTAAGGCCAATGTTGGAAGAACAAAGGGAGTAGAACTCAGGGGAGGGCCCCTAAGGACCTCAGCCTGCAGTACAGAAACAGATGATTTTTAAGAGCTTTTCTGGAAGCTGCTAAGATTCTCAAGAACTTCTGGGAAGATTAAAAACAACTATCTTTTCATACTGTAGCTTTACCAATGCTTGACCCTGAGGCCATTTTGAGTCCCAAGAAGCTGGGAAACTTCCATCAGCTCTCTGAGGCACCTCTATGCCTGGAAACAGCTTTGAACTTCACATTTTGCCCTTGGCCCAGAGATGCCTTTAAGGAACTGTGCCCTCTCCTCCATTTCTGCCCTCAAGTCTCACCAAATACCTCTCACTGACAGATTTTAATCTGAATAGGGCCCCACAGAAATACTGAATCTGAACCTACATTTCTGAATCTCCTCTTCTTCCAGTATTTCTCCAGTACAACGATGGGGGCAGATTTTCAGGGTGCTCCTGGACACAACATTGAGAAAGAATGGGCAATTCTGCCTTTTTGTTTTCACTGCTCAACACACAAGTACAATACTAAACTTATGCAAATGCAATTTAGGCCAACTTCCAATACTTAGCATTTTCTCACTATTGATTGTTCTTCATTGCTTTTTATTTTCCAGAGTTTGGAATTTTGAAAAGCAAAATTACTTTTAAAACAATACATATACTATTATTTGTATTGTTGCTTTCTATTTCATTCCCCCCCCACCCCTTCTCAATTTAGAATGTGTGAGGCTTAAGTGCATTTAATGGGGAGATCTCCAGAGACCAATATCCAAGATCACATGCCTCTTCCATAGGAAGTTGCAACGTCCAGGGGATGCGGTGAGCAGACTCAATTAGATGAAAATATAATGGGCCTAGTTTATTGTATATAGAAATGGGTTGGGAAAACAAGAAAAATGAGCCAGAGACCATGAATATTACTCTGCTGTGTGTCCATAGACTATCTGAAACTACTTCAAAAAGCTATGAAAAAGTTAGTTGAAATAGAAATACAAGAAACCCATGTGAGAAACTGCAGAGCTCCTAAATCTTTTAGAGATGTTCTCTCAAATAAAAGTCACATAAAGTGTTCACAGCCAGATATTACTTTAGGTTTGAATTCTTTTGAGACTGATAAAAAATGCCCACCTCTTCACAAAATTATAACTGCCAAGCCAGTGCATCACTTAACTGGTGGAGAATGCAATAAATGGGTGACAGAAACACACAGGGGGTTTGCTAATGACTGGGATACTAAGCTTCCTGGCTGAATTCCATCCAGGTTTGTAGTGACTAAATATTATTAACAGCAAAATTCCTATGTGAGAGTTCTATGCTTTATGAGTTATTGGTTTCTCAGTCTTCCCTGAGGGAGGCATGATAAAGGCATTACAGAACTGATGACCTCTGTGATCTTCCTAAGGAAAGCTTAAACATTCAAGAATAATGTTCTTTCCTCCCTGGGTTGCATTGACGTGGTACAGTTTTCAATAATTGCCACTTGTCTAAAATAAGGACAAAATACCAGTAACCCAGGCACAGAAGGAACTGCATTCAGCACAGCACTTTCAAGAGAAGAGTAAATGTGGGAGCAGGGACACCACTGTGCTGTGGTGGAGGAAAATTATCTTAGTGTCAGCACTGCTATGTTAAGAAACTGAGGCCTAAAATTCTTCCACTGAAGGATGTTTTCCCAGATTAAATTGTCGCACACTTCACTAGCCTTTCGGAAAAGTCCAATTAAATCAAAATAAATAGTAAAAGAAGGAAAGAAAAAGAAGAATAATTCTATTTTTAGTAGAATATTATCCCTAAATTGTTAGATTAATGGATTAGTGGCATGAAGCTTTCTTACCATTAGTAACCTGTAACTTAAGTAAGTTTTTAAACTTTCTGCAAGGATAAAATTCATATGAATGATATTAAAATGAAGGCAATATAGAAAAATATTAATGAGAAGATTATTTTACAAAATTTGAAGGCATTAAACAAGACATATATGCACTTAAATTTCTGGATGGTGAAACTCTCTGTGTTTTGGAACTGACTTTTTTTTCTTGACATTTCCTATGAAAGATGGAATGAAGAGTTAAGAATTTGCCATCAACATGCCAAGGAAGGGCCAGATAGAAAAATATAAGCCATTCATATTTTGGACTCTACTTAGAGTATTTCATTAGAACAGAGAAACAATATGATTAACTTCCTGAAAGTTAGCAAAAATCCAAAATACATCTGGTAAACTCTTTGTGTTTTTTCTATGAGAGAGTGGCACTAGCATTTGAGACAGACTCTATAGAAGGATCCTTGAGATTTGGAAAAATACAGGTGAAATAAATTGCAAAGCTCTATATATCCTAGTGTATTGCTATAGAAATGGAAATTTTCGCTTTTGTTGCAATTATGATGAGAATATTCTGCCCTATTAAATCAAAACACTGACCTTTATATGTTAGTATAAAACAAATGATAGAAAATAAAAATAGGAATCTGACTCCAGTTTTGGATATCTGACTGCCAACAGCTTTTAAAACTCACTCTTCCTTCTTTCCCTTGTGTCCCACATCTGAGGAAGATATATAAACCCCTTATGTTCCTTCCTTTGGCACTTCTGTGAGATTTATACCATGCCAGCCCCCACTTGTATGTGCGAATTCTCACTGGGTCCAACCCCCAGTCACAATTAAACCCAGGCCAGTCTTCTCTCTTTGCTCTCTGAAGCCATATTGGAGCTGTTGAGATGCCTGTCTTATTCTCCCAGAGACCTCAATTGTGTCAGTAATAAAACTTTTCATACTCTTTGGGTGTATGTGACATCATCAGTCTTGATATCTAAACCAAATTTGGGGTAGAAGTCCATCTGCTTCTGCAGGTAACAATAACAATAAAACTATCGGCTCTAACTTGACTTTGGTAGATTTTTCTTCACGTAAAATTTGAGGGTCCTTAATAAGAGGGTTTATGAATTAACAAGGCATAGCAGTGATGAAAGAAACCTAAAAATGGATGAAAATTCAGGAATTTATTATGTTCCATTGAATCCAAGATACAACTTTTGTCCACAATTATCTTAAATCTGTCCTATAATCAATTATAACAAACAATTATAGTAGCATATTTTTCCCTAGTGGTACATATATGTATGGTACATTAAAAAAATTAGTAACACGTCAGTTTTCATGATATTTGAAGACCTGCCCTTTCAGCAGAGAATCTATGTGGAGTCAGACAGGGTTTAGCTAATAGTTTGGAGCTATATGAACTCTGTACATATTTCTGAATCGGTTCAGAACTCAGAGAGAGAAGGAATAAATTTGACCCATAGAAACTCAAAGGCATGAATTTTCTACTGTGGCTAAATAGCTCTACTTTGATACATTAGCATTCCTCAAATTCAACATGTGTGAAAACAGACTCCTCTACTTTAAATTGCTTCTCCCTTTTGGGCACATGTGATCTTCTACTGTAGTAATATAAAAATCTCTATTACCATCACTCAGAACAAAGCAAGCATTAAGTTTATGGTCCTAATGGTAAGAATTACTAAAATGTATTCCTTTTTTCCCCCATAAAACCTTGTTGAGATCCTGATTATTGTACACTTAAGACAGCATTTTCATTCTAGCTGGTCTGTGTGCCCTTTTAACTTAACTGTTCAATTCCACCCTCCACCGCCAGTTAGTTTTCTCAAACAAAGTTTTGATTGTTCCCCTCTCTCACCAATGAGTGCATGTCAAGATCCAAGCTCAGCATTGGTTTTAAAAGTCTCTCAAAATCTGACCCTGGGTATTCCCAGGTTTATTTCCATGAACACTCCCTCTTGACTTTTTTTTGCAACTATTAAGTTCATTATTTAACTACAATGTTATTCCATTTTTCACACCTTGATCCTGTCACTCTCTCTTCTGTAATTTCCTTCATTGACTTGGATTATTTATATATATTCCCTATTACATGGTGAGCCTTCAGAAATGAAGACCAAGATTTCAACAACAGAGGATTTGCTAATAAATGTCAATTGAATTGAGCTAAGTATCAGGCATTTATGTACTGATGTTGACAGGTTTGTCTAAAACCATATACAGACTAAGCTGTGTTGTTTAATTCAGGGTTAGCAAACAGGTTCCAATTCATGGCTTATGATAGTGTTTGAATAGTAGCCAATTTGAGTATTGCAATGGGAAACAACCCAGTCTCTATCAGAATGTAAATGGAAAATAATGTCATTCTCAGTTATTTATATGGGCTATCAGTGCAGAGTTGGTGAATGGGGTGGCCTTGCTACTCATATTTTTATCTTTGCTAAAAAAAATCTATAATATGTTGGCAGAACACTTTTCCTATTCATTATATCTTTTATTTTTTCTTTCAACATATGTGCATTGAATGTTTATTCTTTGCCAACCACATTTTCTCTAGCCACAGTGGATAAAGCAGCCAGGCCTAAGCTCTGGGTGGGCTTATAATTGAATGTTGTCAGAGACAAATAGTACAAAATGAGCAAATATATGAGAAAAGAATTTCAGACTGTGATAAATAGTATAAAGGGCTTCACTAAAAGGTGATATAATGCATTTATGCATGGTTTGGTATTAATTTGATTGTGTAAACCAAGATACTCTGAGGAGATACATTTATGATGAGCCTTGAGAGACTAGAAGGATCTAGCAATACGAATATTTGGGATCAGTGGCTCTCAGGGAGAAAGAACAGTAGATGCAAAGACATTAAATCCAGAACAAAATTAATTTTTGAAAAACAGAAAGAAGGCTGCTTATCTGGAAAAGATGAAATTTACAGAATAAGAACGATCTTGGCAAAAATTACTAATGGATAAGCAGGTAAGCTTCAAATCAGGCAGGGCCCTGAAAGCCATAATAACAAGTTTTGATTTGATTCTAATTGCAAACAAGAAGGAGTGTTTAAGAACCTATTGAAGGTAAGATATAAAGTAGCTTGAATTAGAATAGTGAGACTGTAATTTAAAAACTGTGGAACCATACAGGGCATGCCTAATTTTGAAATTAGACATGATTATCTTGTTGATGGGTTGCTTGTATTTGTCATGTGTAGTATGTGGTGTGTATGGAGAGGTTATTTAGGGTTGGGTATGAGACATATAAAAAGCAGTGATAATTCTAGTTTTTTGCTTAATGGATAGATGATTGGAGAGGCAGCTTTAGAGATGAAAAATCAAGAATTCAATTTTGCCTTTCAGAAATTTAATTAGAAATCTCATGCAAGCCATTAAAGATGCTGATGGAGAACACAGAGCAAAAGCTGAAGTTATGGATTTGAAGTCATATTTATACAAAAGCTCTTTAAAGCCTTGCAAGTCAATGAATTCCCTTGAAGGGTGCGCATATATGACCCCACATCAAACTCAACCATACTCAAAAGCTATCCACTGAAAAAATATCAGTCTACTGAGAAAATAATTTCAATGAAAGAGACAGAAAATGAACAGCTGCTAAAGTTAGAGGAAGACCCTGACTGTGTGGTATTATGGAATCCATTAGGAAAAGTTATTTCTAAAAGAGTACATGAGTATCGATGTCACATAGGATGAGAAGAAAATGATACTTGGAATTGACAAAATGTAGGTCGTTGATAAACTCTACAAGTACTATACTGTGCAATTGGGGAAACAGAACCCAATTAGACATTTTCAGGGCAATAACAGAACACAAAAATGAAGGAAGTGACCATTATCAACCCTCTTAAGACATTTTCTGGGAAGTAGAGCAGATAATTATAGTAATAGCCGGAGGTGAACGTGAGATCAAGGGAGGAGATTTTGTGGGTGTCTTCTTTTAATTATTTTTAGTGAAATACACTAGGGCATGCCTGTTTTCTGATGGAATGCCTGAGATAGGAAGAGTACAAGGGATTTTTTACAGGAATAAATCTTTTAGAAGGAAGATAAGAGAGACTGGTCTTCCTATAAGCAGGAAAAATAACTCTATTATAGTAAGAAAAAATGTAGAGTTGATGATTACAGATGAAATTAGGTTGGAGATTTCATTTTAACAAAATGAGTTAGAATATATTTTTAAAACTTTAGTTTTTCCAGTGATATCAATTTTCACATAAAACAGAAAGATGAATCATCCAAAGTAGAAACTTTTATTTCATTTTTATGTTTGTCTTCAAGCAGCAAAACTATTGATCAATAGTGCTTTCTTTTTGTTATTGTAAATTATATTCCAACACTAGCCCTATCACTACTTTGATATGTGGTTCTTACTTCTGAAATGAGAAGATGAACAAGGAAGACTAAAACAATCCCTTTATCTCTTAAAGTTTAGGTATTTATTGTAGAAAATGTGGCCACAATATATTTACTGAAACTGACCAGAACCTTAGTTTTTTTAACTGTGGAGTTTTAGTCCTAAAATTATTCTTTTTCTTGTAGTCAGAATCATGAAACTTAAATGCCATTACCACACAATCATATCCAAGTAAGATGTTTTTAAATGTAAACAGTATTTACATGTGCTCAAAATAAAAATGGTTTGAGACAACCAGATACAATTCTATTTCAGAGTAATCCTGTTTGCTTCTGCATAACTTTTGTATTTAACATATATTGCTAAAATTATCAGTTCCATTTCAAGTGCATTGATCAGTTAAATATGATTTGCAGTCATTCTGTTATTGTACCCTATGCTAAAGTTTAAATGAGGGGTTGGCAAACTATGGCCTGTACACCAAATCTAGCTTGTTGCCTGTTTTGTAAGTAAAATGTTTTCCTTGTTTTTTTTTTTGGAGGCAAAGTCTCGCTCTTGTCCCCCAGGCTGGAGTGTGATGGCGAAATTTTGACTCACTGCAACCTCCACCTCCTGGGTTCAAGTGATCCTCATGCCTCAGCCTCCCAAGTAGCTTGGATTACAGGTGCCTGCCACCACACCTAGCTAATTTTTGTATTTTTAGTAGAGACGGGGTTTCACCATGTTGACCAGGCTGGTCTCAAACCCCTGACCTCAGGTGATCCGCCCGCCTCAACCTCCCAAAGTGTTGGGGTTACAGGCGTGAGCCACCATGCCTGGCCAAATGAAATGTTTTCTAACAAGTCATGCCCATTCAGTTATGTGCTGTCTATCACTGCTTTCTCACTACAACAGAAAACATACCGCCTACAAAAAAAAAACCCTAAAGCATTTACTTCTTCGTTCTTTATAGAAAGTTTTCCAACCTAGTTCAGGTGGTATTTCCTTCCCCTTCCTCTTCCCATACTTATCCCCCCACCCCAATCCTTCTTCTCCTCTTTTTATCTAAAGCAATGAGGAAAATATATGATTTTGCTGGAGGCTGTAAGTCTAAAATGCCTTTAGTTAAAAGGGATTATATGGGGTGCTTATTGGAAACACTTATGAAAATTATAAAATAATTTATATTGTATAATTTTTATAACAATTTAACTTGTATTTATAAAATAATATATAAGATATTCTCTGGAATAGCTCAGACCAGTTAGAAATCTTGTGAATATTTTCATCATTCAGTGAGGACATACTTACATAATATCAATGTCATCATTGTCAGTTAAGTCTGACTGCATTGACTTCCTGCAACGGTAAATAAATTCCTGAAATCAGTACTATTTTTACTCCAATCACTGTAAAACATAGGTGGGCACATGTCTGCAAACATTTATTGCTCTGTGTTGCAGGTAGAGTTTAGTGAATTTGAAGGTTGTTTCCATGACAAATTACGGATATTAGGTAAGAATTAGTTGCTATATAGATAGACATTAGTCTAAAAACATGTCTCAGTAAAACCATTAAAGGATGCTAGTTAATTAAAAAAGAAAGACAAACATTTCTGACGGAAATACTGAATATTTTGACCTTTTTATTTTAAAAAAGGCTTTGTATTAAGCTGAACTGAGAATGACTATGTGGGGCATAGATTGTAGATTTACTGCGTGGATCCCACTTTTAAGCAACTTTCTTTTACTAATTCTTTTACTACTCTGTCACAAATACAATTTTCTATAACCACCCAGACCTCTAGTTTTGGAGGGCTACATTTACTATTGCCTACTCCATTTTATTCCTCCAAAGATTAACTCTGCTAATTATAGATGATGAGTCAGGTTGAGACATATAAGGAGTCTGGTTGAGACAACCAGATATAATTCTATTTCAGAGTTATAGACAACTCTGCTAATTATAGTGGGGATTAGTCAGGAAAAATTGTACTTAGGAGGTATATATCACTAATAATACACTATATTTTATTCTTCTCTGATACCAAAATAAAGATTCACTTAAACCACAATTCTAAACAGAGGTATGCTGCCTTCAAAAGGACCAATAGTATCTTTAAGACAAGATAAACTTGATACGCACACACACACATATTCATATATATATACATATACATGTATACAGATACATGTATATATCTGAAAGTAGGAGTGGATCTGAGAGTTATTGTTCTATTCTTCCAGCTCTATATTGATTCTACGTATGTTTCTACAGGTTAAATCAAATTGATTTGGCAATTTTGGAATAATACAAGATTAGCAATATGGTTTGGCTCTGTCCCCACACAAATCTCATCTTGAATTTTAGCTCCCATAATTTCCACGTATTGTGGGAGGATCTTTGTGGGAGATAATTGATTCAAGGGGATGGTTTCCAGTTCTCATGGTAGTGAATAAGTCTCATGTAATCTGATGATTTTATAAGGGGTTTCCCCTTTCTCTTGGCTCTCATTCTCTCTTGCCTGCTGCCATGTAAGATGTGCCTTTTGCCATCTGATATGATTGTCAGGCCTCCTCAGCCACGTGGAACTGTGAGTCCATTAAACCTCTTTTTATTTATAAATTACCCATTTTCAGGTGTGTCTTTATCAGTAGTATGAAAATGGGATAATACAATTAGAATATCTGAATATATGGCCAAATCTAGAGAAAGTATACTAAAGGCAAATTCACAAATCCTTTCTCTGGTAACTAAAAGAAACTTATCTGATAATTGCAAATGCTTGAGGAACAATATTTCTCAAGATCAAATTCTTCGCCAAATAAATCCCTCTTACATATCATTAACAACAAAACAAAAAAAAACCATCTTTATAATTTTAATAAAACAATAAAAGTTTAAAGATAAATATTTTTAAAACATGTGTTTCCAAAATGGTGGCAGCAATGGAAGAGGGTACCCTGAGCAGCACCAATAACAGTGTGGGCAAGAAGGGCTTTAAAGTGAAAAAGTGGAATGCAGTAGCCCTCTGGGCTGGGATATTGTGCTTGGTAACTGTGCCATCTGCAGGAACCACATTATGGATCTTTGCATAGAATGTCAAGCTAACCAAGTGTCTGCTACTTCTGAAGAGTATACCATCTTATGGGGCATTTGTAACCATGCTTTTCACTTCCACTGAATCTGTCACTGGCTCAAAACACCACAGGTATGTCCATTGGACAACAAAGAGTGAGAATTCCAAAAGTATGGGCACTAGAAAAAGGCATCTTCCATCAAGTTTAACTATTTTGTTATTCATTAATGATTTTCCCTCCTGTCACCTAATTTTAAATTAGATAGAACTGTGTCTTTTCTGCTTTGTCTTTTCAATTTGCTGTTTCTGCAACCATATTATATTCTGTGTCAAATAAAGTCCACTTGGATTCTAGAAAAAAGAATATATTTTTAGAACTGCCATCTTAAAAATATTCAGTCTTCTAACAGATGAACATGATGTGTCTCTTCATTTATTTAGATCCTGAATTTTGGTTGTCAATGTTTTATAGTTTTCAGTATACAGATATTATACTTTGGTTAAATGTATTCCTATTTGATTCTTTTTGATTATACTGTATATGGAATTGTTTATGTTATATTAAGATTGTTCAGTTTTTTGTTATTGAAATATAATTTTATCAATTTTGTGTCTTGTGACCTTGTTAAACTAAAAAAAAGTGAGAATTTGATTTCTAAATAATCTGAATAATTACATTAAAGAACGTAACCAATCCTATTGCATATGTGTGGAAAAAAATGACAATTTGAACAATTGAGCAAAAACATACAGGATTATCTAACGATATAAAATACTATATGTTTTTATTTCACCTATGATCACTCTGAGGCTATTTTTTGTACTGAGGAGCTGAATCCCAGTAAGTTTGCAAAACCAGTAGGGAAGTGTGTTTAAAGACATGAGTAGAGGGTTTCCAGTGAAATAGCCCTGAGCCTAATCTGATATGATGGAATAAAAGGCACTAATAAGATCAGCAGAGTTGCAGGACAACGTGGAACAAAAGTGCAAAGGGATCTAGAAAGGGACTTGTAAATTTTAGCATTAATTTTTGTCTATTTTAAATTTCACACATTTAATTTTTATAATATTTATGTTGTGTAACTATAATTCCCTAAACCATCATTTTCCTCGAGGTTGATTCTAAACAACTGTAAAACTTTGATCACTATAATATTATTATTTTTTAATGTTTTGTGCAGAATAGTGTATTGAGACTTGATAAGTAGAGAAGAAACTGATTATACATGATTCAATCTGTTCTGCTTTTCTGTAAGGAATAAAGTCTAAATAAGATTAGTAGGATTATATTTTCTTATACTATGTAAGTGCTCAAAGATGCACCATGCTTTAGGTGGACAGTAGGAGCACAATTTCTAGAGAAGCATCGTTATTTTTTCTTAAATTTTATTGGAATCATTATGAAAATAACTTTGTCTTTTAACCCTATAATTAGTATATTTTGAGTTTTTTGAAGTTAACTTTTTACTAAAGTACATATCAGAAAACTTCATATACTGGTGAATTTCAAACCCACCTCAATTCAATCTGGTTATATTTTTATCTTATTCTGATTAATCATCTCCATTTTTCAGGGTCTATTCTTGAAATTTTACAGATCTCCTATCTTTTCTCTCACATTTTTTATCTATCATTTTAACTTTATATTTTGAGAGATTCTTGTCCTCTAGCTCCCATAATTTATATATTTCTTACTGTTAGGCCATTATAATTTTATAATTTTTAATTTCCAAAGATGCTTTTATGATATCCAATAACTCCTTTACATGGAATATTTTACGAAGGTAATAATTCATGTATCTTAAAACGTTAATAAAATATTTTACTTTTGTGTTTTATGTATTATTTTTGTTTCTTCTAGGATTTTTGCTTCTTTTCATATTAGACCTTATTTTTTATGACTGAAAGAACCAGATAAATTTAGAATTATATGCCAATATCAGGAGTTGATCACTTTAAGCTTAATTAATTTTTCAGATTCATATTGATAGGACATGCGGCAGGGAAATACTAGGAAGAAAAGGGCAGGGTCCCTGATGAAGCACCACACTCAAGCCTGGACCTATGGCACAAAGTGAGAACATGCGTTCCTGTTTTCTTTTTCAAATGTTGCTTTTTGCCCTGCCCCACCCCCCATCTTGTACCCATAAAAACTCCAGGCTCCACTGGCAGAGGGGTTTCAGAGTGGCAAAGTGGCAGAGTGGCAGAGAAGGAGAAAAGAGAAGAAGCGGCCACACAATGTAGAGAAGCTGCTTGACTTAGAGAGACAGATTGATGGCGGTACTTCAGAGGAGGGTTCAGCCAGGGACCACCAAACTCCAGGGGAAGACCACCTTTCCACTCCATCCCCTTTCCACCTCCCCATCCTGCTGAGAGCCACTTCCACTGCTCAATAAATCCTTCACATTCACCAACCTTCAATTTGTTCATGCAACCTGATTTTTTCCTGGACACTGGACAAGAACTTAGGTATCAAGAGGGAGCGTGCAAAAGCTGTCACCATGACCCTCCACTGAGCCGTTTCACTCTTAAGCCATCTGTGAACAGCAAAGCTAAAAGAGCATACTGTAATACACACCCTCTGGGGCTCTGGGGATCACAGGTAACCCCCTAGATGCTGCTATGGGGCTGCTCACAGTTCTACTCCTGCTGGCACACATAAGCACTCTTCTCGGCCCCTGCACCCACTCACCTGTGTGCTCCCCCTCACATGAGGGGTTGAGAGCTGCAGGTTGAGTAAATGAGCCAACCACTTCGGGAGTCCCGCAAAGGGGTCAAGGGAACTATCCCGTTTCAATATCTAGATTTAAATATTTAACTCTGATTCTAAGGGAGTAGTAGGTGTTTACTGGGCAAGAACGTAAGATAATAATGCAGCATATATTGCTTGTGTCTATTATAAATCATACAACCTTGCAATTCTATAATGCTAAGTATCCTCACAATAATTTTTAAATTCTTTACTTTCATTGGTATTTCTGATTTTCACTTTTTTACCACTGACACATCTTGATATTTCAGGGTCATCCTATGCTTGCATTTTCTCAGCCCTAGAATCAGTTCTGGGTGCTTTTATTAGACAGTAATACTTGGAAATCAAAATCTGGGCTTTAGGTGTGTTGGTTGCCATGGAAAGCAGTAATCTGCTAGAAAATATGCATATGTGTATATATTCACCCACTGGAAAACACATATATATGTATATGTATAGTTCTAGATATACATATAGACATAGATATATCTGACTTTATTTATATAACTATCTATCTTTATTTATATATTAAAAACTCTGAGTTCACACAGATGACTATAATTCAAAGACAGCACCACAGGGTTTATTTCAGTTTCCCCACTTCCCATATTTTTATCTTCTTCAATAATGAGAAAGGTGACTCACATGATTCTAACCCTCCTATATTTGCTAATTTGTTCAATATGTCTAAATTTAATCAATCTCTCAAACTCATGAGCTGCCTCTTTTGATGACAGCTCTACCAAAGACACTGGCTGAGTGGCTGTTTCCTGGATGTTAGCCCTGTAAATACAACAGCTGTACCAGGCAAATCTCTCACCCTGGAACTACAGAAAGTGCTAGCCACATAAGATAATTTGTTAAGCCCATGCCAGCTGCCTGCACCAAATTTTAGTCCTAGCTCCACAGTGGACAGATCCTCCACCCTGACTCCACCACAGATAAATCTTTGTCAGCTGGATCCTTGGCCTAGGTAAAGGGGCAAGGATGCAATCAAGCAAGGATAAGGTTTGCCTCATATATATGAGCCGCATAATGATGCTTCCATCAATGATAAACTACATATATGACTAGGGTCTCATAAGATTTTAATATTGTATTTTTACTGTGCCATTTTTATGTTTAGATAAACAAATACTACCGCTGTTACTATTGCCTATGTTACTCAGTATAGTGACATGCTGTACAGATGTGTAGCCTAAGAGCGATAGGCTATACCATTCAGCCTAGGTAAAGAAGAGTAGTAGGCTATAGCATCTAGATTTGTAATGTACTCTCTATGTATGTTTAGATAAACAAATACTACCACTGTGTTACTATTGCCTATGTTACTCAGTATAGTGACATGCTGTACAGATGTGTAGCCTAAGAGCGATAGGCTCTACCATTCAGCCTAGGTGAAGAAGAGTACCTAGCTATAGTAGGCTATAGCATCTAGGTTTGTAATGTAGTCTCCATGTTGGCACAACCACAGAATCACGTAATGATACATTTCTCAAAACATATCCGTGTTGCTAAGGGATGCATGGCTATATGTTTTCATTTGCCTTTTTGCTACATAAAATATGCTCTGCATTATAGTCTGAATGCTTGTGTTTCTCCAATACTCATTTGTTGAAACCTAATCACCAAAGTGATATTACTGGGGGTGGGGCCTTTGGGAGGTGATTGGGTCATGAAGGTAGAACCCTCATAAAAGGTAGCCTCAGAGAGCTGCCTTTCCTCCTCTGCCATGTGAGGACACAGTGAGAAAGCTCCCTCTATGTAGAAGCAAGCCCTCACCAGACACTGAATCTGTTGGTTCTTTGGATCTTGGACCTCCCAGACTCCAAAAGTGTAAGAAATAAGTTTCTGTTGTTTAAGAGCCACCCGGCTCATGATATTTTGTTAAATCAACTCAAATAATAAGTATAATGAATTTATGATCTAGGTTGTGATTTGGTCCTTCAATTTTGTGTCATTTGTATCAATTCTAACAGATCTTTTCCAATGGCTTTATTGGGTGATCATCACTGTTCCTTGTTTATGTTTCACTCCTTCTGTTAGTGTTTTCCTCTGGCCATTTTTAGTAACTGGTGAAGTCTAATGGAAAGCTTTCTTTATTGAAAAATTTTTAGCATTGTCAAAAAAGGAAAACATTGCTGGCAAGAAAAGAACATAATGCTAAAATGCAGAGAGAAACTATACCACGTTTATAAACTAAGGAATAGTAAGTTACAATTAACTTATTAATTATGTCTTTAACGCACAAAGAAACCTTCCAAAATTCTTTGAACTAAGTGAAATAAATGGATGTATTTTTTTATATTTGTATTTTAATTTTATGTTAACTCTCATACAGGGGAATTCACAGAGTTTAGCATAATTTAGCTGAGTTTCAGCTGATATTGAAGGAAAAAAATCAAAGTGCAAAGGCTGTACTCAGAAAGGACATTCATTAAAACATCACTCCCTATTCATGAAAAATTATCTACCATGCTTATATCTGACACCAAGAAAGGTTAAAAATTTCCTTAATTATCAGGAACCTCACTTTTAGAAGTCAAAATGGCATTAAAATAAACCTCTAAATCCAGAAGCCTCATCAATGAAAATAGCAATAATAATAATATGTTAATTTATACAGTGCTTTATATGAAGTAAGGCAATTTTAATAGTGTCCTATTACATTTTCATCCTTTCAAACACTCATAGGTTTGTAATTATATCCTCTTAAAGATCAGGAAACAGAGAATGAGAAAGATAAGCTAGGGGCCGAAATTCAACATGATAGTGAGTATTGCGCCCTGGATGAGGATTTTGACTAATGCAAGAGAAGAGAAATTTAAGTTTCCATCTCCATCTCTTCTCTATTGAAAATTGGGCTCTGTTGATCTGCCTGAGAATATTATTCTATCTTTTCATCTGGCTGACATCATTAAGATGCTTGTCATCACTTAGGCTAGTTTGTGTTTGCTGGTTTGCCCTAATTGGAAACTCTCTCATTGTGAATTTCAAAGGAGACAAGTCTGTTGATGATTGATTAAAACATCACAATAGGCAAGATAGACAAAAGATATCAATTTATTCCAATGTTGTGGTTCAGTGATGACAAATTTTCTTAGCATCCATTTGGGTGTTTGATTAAAATAGTCTATCAGCCCATCTGTTTCTAGCTGACAGGGAGTTTTCTATAAAGGGGGAATTTTAAAAAGCTCACACACCAGCCAGACGCAGTGGCTTATGCCTGTAATCCCAGAACTTTGGGAGGCTGAGGAGTGGGAATCACAAGGTCAGGAGTTCGAGACCAGCCTGGCCAACATGGTGAAACCCCGTCTTTACTAAAAATACCAAAAAAAAAAAAAAAAAAAATTAGCTGAGTGTAGTGGCAGGCGCCTGTAATCCCAACTACTCGGGAGGCTGAGGCAGGAGAATCACTTGAACCCGGGAGGCGGAGGTTGCAGTGAGCCGAGATCACACCATTGCACTCCAGCCTGGGGAACAAGAGCAAGACTCCATCTCAAAAAAAAAAAAAGGAAGTTGCCACTCCAAGCCTTGGCTGTTGTACCTTTAAATGTGCTTTCTTGGCAATAGGCTATGATAGTGCACTGCACACACTAGGTTCCCAATAGATTTGTTTCCTTTCTTACGTTTTAGTTCTTTCTAGTCCATCTATGATGTTTCTGTTTTTACACTGTGATATTTTTACTCTTCATTATAAAAATTTTAATAACCAATTCTAAATCTACAATTTATCTTAATTTATCAATGTGTTTGATATTGGGTATATTAGAATATGCCTTGATGTTTCAATTCATTTACCTGTAAAAATGATGCTATTTTTAAATATTTCAAAGTAATTATAAGGATTGAGATATTTAAGACAAATTTAACTTGGGAATGCAAGTTGAATTTAATATTAACATATAAATCAATGAGCTTCAATACAATAATAAAATAAAAAAAATGAATGTCTCAAAAGATGTTTAAAGTTTTTTTGATAAATTTTAACAATGTTTCAAGAACAAAATTCTTTCTTTAAAAAGCACATTGGGGAGATACTTTTTCAATCTGTAAAAGCATCTATCAAATCCCAGCGCTTGCATTTTACTCAACAGTGAAATATTAAACATTTTGCCCCTAACACTGGTACTAGGCAAAGTTTTTCCTTCTTTCCTGGTTAGGATTGTAGCAGAGGTCCTAGCAATTACAATACAGGAGAAAACAAAAGAAAAAGCATAATATTAGGGGGAAAAAACTGCCTTTATTTACAGGTGTCATAGTTGTATATGTAGAAAATCCTAAGGATTCTTTTACGAATACCCAATATAATAAGTAAATTTGAAAATTATTCATGATGAACAAAATAAGCAGCTGTATTTCTATTTAACAGTGACAAACAAGTAAAAATGAACTATTGAAAAAATATAATAAAAAATTAAAATAAGAATCATTTTATCAAGCACTTGTATATCTACAGAGAAAGTGACAAAATATTGTGAGAAATTATGTCATAAATAGAGAGATAAACTGCATTAATTTGAGTAAAGACATGCCTATTCTTTCCAAATTGCTGTCCATTCTCTCCAATATGGTCTACAAAATTACAGCAGATTTTTTTAAGTGACAAGGGAACTACAAAGGACCTAGAAGAGCCAACACAATATTGATAAAGAAATCATATTGTCTGATATTAAAGACTTCTTATATATCTGCAATAGTTAAGACAGTGAAGTGCTGTCATTAACAACAGACAAGTAATCATTTAAACAGTCTACAAAGTAAAACAAAAGACACACGTTTATATAATAAACTTATTTTTGCAAAATATTTAAATGGAAAAAGAAAACTTCCACAAATTGCACTGGAATAACTAGACATTCATATGGAAAAGGGTAAAAGCCCTCAGTCATACTTCAAATAGTGAAAAAATTATTTTGAAATGGATTTTAGACATAAACATAAAATATTTTACTACAATGCTTCTAGAAAGAAGCAGAAAAACATCTTCATAACTTTGAGGTAAACAAAAGTTTATTAGAAAGGCCACTAAAGGCACTAACTCTCAAAAGAAAAATAGCAAATTTTGTTTCAACAACTTAAAAGCTTTGCTCATAAATAACTTCATTTGCAAAATGAAAGAAACAAAGAACAAACTTAGAGAAATTATTATACACACAGTTAGAAAAGGAATTGTTCCCATGATAACCAAATAATTTATGCAGTTAACTACTATGTCATAAATATAATAAAAATGAACCAGGAATTGACACTACAAAAGATATTGTACAAATAGTCAATAAACACATGTAAATATTCTGCACATACTAGTCATCAAGAAAATGCAGGTTAAACTATGAAAACAATAAACAATAAAAATAAAATAAAAATTTAAAAGACCTGACAATAGCAAATTAAAGAGTGTGGAACAACTAGAGCTTTTATATATTGTAGGTGGAATTTGTTAAATTTTGCTACTCTTATGGAAAATATTACAGCAGTTTCTTACAAAGTTGAAAAGAAACCTAAACTATAACCCAGAAATTTCTCTCCAAAATATTTACTCAACTAAAATGTACACATATGTCTACAAAATGACTTATAGGAGAATGATTATAGGAATTTTATTCATAATAGGCTAAAACGATATACAAATTGAATGTCCATCAACATGAAACAATGTGGTAATGTCATTCAGTAAAATAAAAATAAAAACCTGCTGATACATGCAAGGCAACATAAAAAATATATAATAGCTATTAAATTTTAAACTCTTTTAAACAGTTATTACATCAATACATTTTTTAGGAAATACATATCTGTGCTTTCTCTCATTGTTTAGGGATTATAATCTTCAGAACGCTTACCATATGGTCAATATTCCCTGGATGAGATCCAATACCATAACAATCTTCTTACAGTGCCATTCTCATTAATAAATAAATTATTCCAGGTGCAATTTTAACCAAACAGAAAAAAAGAGACCGTAATTTTCTTCTTTCTGGACATCATATTTCAAAGAATAAAATTTTATATTGCATTAACTTTTGTGTGGTAGTCTTATCAAAGTTAAAACTTACATTTTAAATGGTTCTCAGTTTTTAACTTTTATAAGAAAGCTTCATAAATCTCAACAGAAAAAATTAGTTTATTTTTCTGTATTAAGTCTTAATTTTGAGAACTCAAATCCAAAAGTATCCCATAAACTGTGGATTGGAAACGAATGTTTAAGTATGTACAAGCCAAATTTACTGCTCTGGACTAATCAAATTTTCTAGAGACTGCAATAAAAACAAGTTTAGAGTCAGAAAGTTGTCTGAAAGTAGCTGTAAGCTTACATGAGTCCCAAAACACCTGTTGCTCTAGTTATTAACTTTAAGAAAAGTTTGAAGTCTTGAGCATTGACAATATTTATAACTCACTTTTCACCTTGAAATCTTAGTACTGTCAGTCTTACAGGTGATCTTGGCATTTCCAAAGCATCTTGTCAATGAAATTGACCCAATAGTCCCATCGATTTTTTTTATAATAAACTAGAAATTGACACTTCTGTCTTAATGCTTGAAAGTTACATTTGTTTTATCTGAGTTTCTTCCTCAGGAAATGACCTTCAGACCTCTCAAAAAAAGATCAAAGAACTGAAACTCATTAGGTCACCACATCCAGACAATATGTTGGACCCTTCATTCATCATGGTTACTTCCTTGCTCCTCCGTAGTTCTTGTTTTCTTACATAGAGTTACATTTCTTCCCTGCTATGTAAACCCCTAGTTGTAGTCAGTCAAAGAGATGGATTTGAGACTGATCTTTCATCTCCTCAGCTGCAGTGCCCAATTAGAGCCATCTTCCTTGGCAATAATTGTTGTCTCAGTCATTGGCTTTCTGTGTGGCAAGCAGCAGGACCTAGACCTAAGGCCTGGTGTTTTGGTAACAGATTTTGGTTCCCCGACTAGAAAGAAATGTCTTACTCATGGCTTGGCTGACACTGGCCAGAAGTCTTAGAAGCCCTCCTAAGCAGCTTCCCAGTCAATTTTGGCTGGAGGTGAGTTTCAGTCTCTTTCTGGCCCTGCCACTGCCAGGCCAGAGTTTCTGATTCCCTTGAAAGAGCTACCTTTGAAATTTGACGTCTGGATAGGTGAGTTTCCTTTGTAGATCCAGACAGCAGCATCTGCTCCTTTCCGTTTGGAAAAATTTTAAAGGAATTTCCATTTGCAGGTAAACAAGCTGCACTGACTGAGAGAGGGAAGCACACTCACTCAGTATGGCCACTCTTGGGGGCTTGTTTGTAATTGTGTATTGCGTATTTGTCTGATCAAGTGAGTGTCTTTTGTGGGTGCCAGACAGTGAGGTTGGCTCCTTTCAATTGAGAAATTCTGAAGGAATTTTTGTTTGCAAGTTGAACAAAGCCCAACCAATAGAAAGAAAAGTCACCCTGACTGTTTCAGTTTGGACATTCCTGGAGCCTGTTTGTTGCAGCAGCAGTTGGATTGTGTTTTGGTGATTGTATGTATGTCATGGGAAATTAGAATTCAATAAATGGATACTCTTTTGTGATATTGTTTGGTCCCAACATTGTTTGGAATCTGGAGCTTGTTGTTGAATGGGAAAGTGGGATGGAGTTGCATGCATCTGAGCTTTTGGGCTGCTGTTCTAAACAGGGTCATGTCTGGTTAGTATGTGATGTTCTCCTGTGGTGCTCTTTGGCCCCAGTGCTCTTTGGAGTGTGGGGAGGTTTGGCCTTTAAAAATCAAACTTCCATGAAAACTGCTTTACCCAAAATTTTGGTTCCCAGCCTTCATTGCATTACCTATCAGAGTAAACTGCAACTGTATAAACTGGTGAATTTTTACTGCTATCATAACTAGAGTTCTGAGGTAAAAGCTATCAGATTTTTGTTTATGTGTGCATATACTGGCCTAGATGTGTTTATGTATGTATATTTATTATGTTGTGTATTTTTGTCTACCAAACTGGCTTATAAATAAAAGAGTGATTATAAGTTAAGTAAGCCCAAAGTATTTTTCAAGTTCACATGGCTTACATAAACATTTAATAAACAATCTGACTTTAATAATTGTTGCATGCCACAGAAATAACCAATTTTTAAAATCAACTGTGCCTTTAACTATGACTGTCTTAAGGTATTTGTCATCCACAACTGTTTTGCTTTAATCCTTCTCAAATGTGACTTATAATCAGCAGCAGTCCAGAGCTTGCTTCTTTGGGGGAGTTCATGGAAAGGACTCTTGAATGCAGGTTTCTGATAACTTAGGAGATTGTATCATTGGATTTGAGAGAAAACTTACATGGCACTAATTGAAAGGCTGATGTGTTCATAAAGATTGCCAACCCAATATGAAACCTAGCAGAAGCTGATTCCATGGACTGAACTAATGGAGGACTAAAATATTTTTTATGGCATTTTTTTTGAAATATTGCTATTTTTCAAAAAATATGAAGAGTTTTGTTTTCCTGTGAGCTATTTATAGACTGTAAGTATACTTTCAGTATATTCAGCAGATGATACTTTTGTAAACGGAATTTGAGGCACATTTCTCTCTCTGCTTAATTTCTCCAGAATTTGTGAACTATATGTGAATATTCTTAATTCATTGTAATGTATTAGTTTGCATATGTTTAATAATAATATGTTTTATTTCATAATGAGAGACAGTTGAAGGAATTGGTTATTTTCTCCAAACTTTGACTAAAATGACTTTGTGAGAGGTTCCAACAAAGCCAAGTTTGGACAGCCTATATGGACAATAATTATTGCTGCACTTTGTGTGGGTAAGCAGGCCAAGTATATAGGGCTGAAGTTTATTTTGCAGGTATATTAGTCTTGCTGTGATTTGTCTTTGGTAAAAGTGGGGGGCTGGAGAGAGATATTGTTTCAAAAGAAAACTATAGTATTAGATTGACTTTCATTCTTTGGTGGACACGTGGTCACGCATTGTATGGAGCTGCCCATGATGCTCTTCCTCAAGATGAAACAGCCAGAAAGATAGATGACCATATTCCAGATGATTCAGGAACTGATAAATCAGAAGGGGGGACTGAAGACCCAATAGCCCATAGATAGTTTTTTTTTTTTTTTTTAATGAACATAGAAATTGAACCCTCTTGTCTTAAAGCTTGAAACACATTTGTTTTATCAGAGTTTCTTCCTAAGGAAATGACTTTCAGACCCCTCAAGAAACAAAAACTGAAATTCACCAGGTCACCACATCCAGACAATGAGATGCCAGACCCCCCATTCATTACAATTGGTCCCTTGCCCTTCCCTAGTTTATGTTTTCTTATACATTCTTACGTTTCTTTCCTGCTATATAAACCCCTAGTTTTAGTTGTTCAAGGAGATAGATTTGAGACTGATCTCCCATCTCCTCAGCTGCAGCACCTGATTAAAGCCAACTTTCTTGGCAATAATTGATGTCTCAGTCATTGGCTTTCTGTGTGACAAGCAGCAGGATCTAGAGTGAACCCCTGATATTATGGTAACATCAGTAAACTAATTTTCTGCGTGAG
The DNA here is from genome assembly GCF_028885625.2 of Pongo pygmaeus. Lineage (NCBI taxonomy): Eukaryota > Metazoa > Chordata > Mammalia > Primates > Hominidae > Pongo > Pongo pygmaeus. The sequence goes on along the minus strand of NC_072385.2, from coordinate 50,756,968 downwards.
CTTCCACTGACAGAGAAGGTAGGAAGCAGAATAAAGGAGTCTCTGTAGGCAATGAAAAATATAGGAACATAGTATTCTCATTTTGTAAGAAGGGATAGAGAAAGTAGTGAGACTGAACACACTCTTTGGTCCTTAAATTGATGTATGATCCTTTGTGATCCTAATGAGAGAACACCAGAGTCACAGTGTGAGCACTGTAAAAAAAGACAAGCATGGAAGGTGGTAATGCCCAAGGGTCTGAGGGTGAGAGGTGAAGACAGCAGGGCTTCTGGGTCGTGTGGGGACTTGGAGAACTTTTCCATCTAGCTAAAGGATTGTAAATGCACCAATCAGCACTCTGTGTCTAGCTAATCAGGTGGGGACTTGGAGAACTTTTTTGTCTGGCTAAAGGATTTTAAATGCACCAATCAGCACTCTGTGTCTAGCTAAAGGTTTGTAAACGCACCAATCAGCACTCTGTAAAATGGACCAATCAGCACTCTGTAAAATGGACCAATCAGCACTCTGTAAAATGGACCAATCAGCAGGATGTGGGTGGGGCCAAATAAGGGAATAAAGGCAGGTCACCCAAGCCAGCAGTGGCAACGTGTTTCAGTCCCTTTCCACTCTGTGGAAGCTTTGTTCTTTCACTCTTTGCAATAAATCTTGCTGCTGCTCACTTTTTGGGTCTGCGCTACCTTTATGAGCTGTAACACTCATCACGAAGGTCTGCAGCTTCACTCCTGAAGCCAGCAAGACCATAAACCTACCAGAAGGAAGAAACTCTTGACCAATCTGAACATCAGAAGGAACAAAATCTGGACACACCATCTTTAAGAACTGTAACACTCACTGCAATGGTCCAGGGCTTCATTCTTGAAGTCAGCGAGACCAAGAACCCACTGGAAGGAACCAATTCCAGACACAAGGGGATTGTCTTTTTGGCAGATTCCACATTAGAACTTGGTAGATGCTGAATTAAAGTATGATGACAAACACTTCATATATCTCAGAATGTTAGAAAACTGTGAAACCTCCTTAGATCTTAGATATATGCTGGAAAGGACAGGAGAAAGGAGTTTCTGGAAATCCTCAGTTGAGTGAATTTGAGTAAAAACACTGAGGTAACATGTTACAGAACTCCTTTTGTGTGTTGATTAAGATAAGGGGTAGAACTGAAGATTTCCTATTGAAATAACAGCTTATGGTTTTTGTTCATTTGCATGTTTGACCTTGTATCTGTTACATTCTGTATTCATGGTTTATTTATTTGAGCACTTGAAACTTATGAACTCTCTCTGAGCTTATTCCGTTAGCTGTCAAATGGGGATAAAATATCCCAGCTCAAACTGGGCAAAATACAGTATTAGATTAAGCTGATATCAATTTGGTAGAGAAACAATCTTAGTGATTTGATTTCATAAAGTGTTTTACTTGTTCATGTCGCATGTTTCAAATTAGTTTTCAGGTATATGAGGGTGAATGGGGCCTCTGCTGTCTTTCAGGTTTACATTATAAAATACTCTGGGCGATCTCTCAGCCTTTTTTCATGCTCCAGTCTATTGGACAGGATTCATCACATGGCTCTGACTAACTTAAGGGGGCTGAAAAGTGAACTGGAGAGAGAAAAAGCCAATATGAGCAATACACCTAATTTCTACCATAAGGATACAAGAAATGATACATCAATAAAGCTGTGGTACTGAGCTTGCCAAAAATGCCCTCAGAAAATTGTAGATATTTATTTTCCATTCAGGATTTTGTAAATTATATTAAGATTTTTTCATGTTTTTCATGATAATGTAGGCTTTAAATGGTAGCATGGTATAGACAAAAGCTATAGATTAAAAAATAAGTATTCTGGCTTCTAGTCATGGGTTTTCAACATTTCGAATCTAGAAATATTATTAATGTCCCTGAATAATATTTTTCAATTGAGATTTTAATAAATATTCTCCCATAAAGTTTCTTTCAGTTAAAGATCATCTAAAGATTGTCTTTGACCATGGATCTTTATACCTTGACTAGACCTAATCAAGCTATAAATTAGACAGCCCAAAGTTTAGCAAGTGAGTTTTGTATTTTCATTTATCTTCTATAGACAGCATCAAATTTAGCATTTAAACTTGGCAAAATATGTATAAAGAAAATATTAAAATTTTATTTAGTTAAGAACACTGAAATCTGTGACAAAAGGACCGGTCTGTGAGAAAAGTGGTCATTCTTAGCTTGAAAGCATGTGATGGATATTTATAATTAAAAACAGGGTTCAGTTATTCCAGAGGATTTATAATGTTCTTTCAGGCAAAGAACAAAGATAGCTTTATTCTTTTTTTTTTTTTTTAGACCAGTTTCGCTCTTGTTGCCCAGGCTGGACTGCAATGGTGCAATCTCGGCTCACTGCCGATAGCTTTATTCTTAATCTTGCTTTAAACTGTTTTTCCTGTAACTTAAATTGCAAATTCAGTGGATTGTCTATTCTTGCCTTTAGGAAGAATTGCTATTCATGGCACAATTGAGATAAAGGAGAGACCATCTTTCTTTCTGAAGAATTTATGTTGCTGCCCTTAAATCCAGAAATCTCTTTAGGGAATAGCCTCTGGGAGAAGGCGTTGTCCAGTAAAGGGCAAGGTCAGCATCTCCTTTCATTTGATTAGATTTGGCCCCCACTTATTGGTTTGGAGAAATTATTTAGTATCAAGTATTTATAAATATTTATGGCAAAAAAGTGTGATGGATCCCTGAATCATAGTTAGGAAATAGGAAGTAATATTGGAATGAGAAAACCCATATTCAATATTTATTATGCTACTTTGGTGTGTGTAGTATCTAGTGAGTATTCAAGTTTCTTAGTCTCAGTTTCTTCATCAAGTAAAGTAACATAATAAAAAGTCTCAATATCATTGAAGATATTAAAGTGCAAAACCATAGTACAAACTATTAGATATAAACTACTGTACTGTACAAACTATTGCACAATTTATAATTTTATTTTTTCACTTTCCATCCAGCTGTCTGTTACCAAATATGTAATTAATACATGGTGTCTGAAGAAATGGGTTTGTGAGAGATGATAATTGGTGCTTTTGGAAGCAGGTCGTGAAAGGATACTTGGAGATTCAGAGTCTGCTCTGAATTCAGGTCCCGAATTCAAGTTCTGAATTTAGAAAACCTGCCTATTACATCAGGGGCTTGTTCCTATTTAAATGTATATAATCTAGTTTTGTATGGGCTCAGTGATGTTTCTAATAACGTTGCTGGGTGATACTTAAAGTTATTAATTGTACTATTAAATGTAGAAGTATAGCCTTAACCCAGATTCATTTATTCTTCTACAGAATGTGTTCAAGTTGAGAATTACACTAATATTTCCAGTAAGTCCCTTTAGTGATATGTAAATGAGGGCTACATTCCATTTATCCTGGGCTTCAAGTATGTTTAAAAATGATATGTTAGTTTAGGTTGAAATGTAGGGAAAATGGGGTGGAAAATAAAGCAAAAAGTGACAAAGGATGTGAAAGAAAATAATGCTCTTCATGAGAGCAAGATTTTTTGTTTGATCCTTTACTGTTTCTTCCCCAGTGCTTCATAGTGCCAGGTACATAGAAGGGGCTCCATACATTTTGATGATTAAGGAAATGAAGGATGAAGAAAATAATTGGGTAGGGAAGGACAGAAAAGTGGAAAGTGAGGAAGACAAAAATACAAAAAAATAGAGGAAAGGACTGGAAATATAGAAAATGAAGTGATGCAACCACTGTGAAAAATTTACAGTTTCTCTGTAGCCTAGAAGAGGAAGGAAAGGAGGATAAATAAAATCAAAATATGCCCAATTTTTGCTTCATTACACTTTCTATAACAGCTATAACATTCCAAAGATAGAATGGACTTCCTCAGGAAATGGAGAGTTCTCTGTCACCAGAGGTGAGTGACATAATTTGGTGTATGTTATAAAGGGAATTTAAAGGCTGTATTAATACCTAAATAAAATAATATTAACATATTAATACACACACCTGTGTGTGTGTGAATGTGTATTCTAAAATTGAATTATTTTATAAGAATAAAACCTAGAAGGTTTGTAGTGTTTTGTAAGTGAGTCAGAGAGAAAAGAAGAGGCAAATCAATTACAATCTCTTTTCAGGGGAAAATCTCTTTTGTCATTTAAGAATCAAGAGATGAAGCCGGGTGCGATGGCTCACACATGTAATCCCAGCACCTTAGGAGGCCGAGGCAGGCAGATCACGAGGTCAGGAGATCCAGGCCATCTTGGTCAACATGGTGAAACCCCATCTCTATCAAAACACCAAAAATTATCCGGGTGTAGTGGTGCTCGACCGTAGTCCCACCTACTCGGGAGGCTGAGGCAGGGGAATCGCTTGAACCCCGGAAGGCGGAGATTGCAGTGGACTGAGATCGCACCACTGCACTCCAGCCTGGTGACAGAGTGAGACTCCGTCTCAAAAAAAAAAAAAAAAGAAAAATATTAGAGAAAATAGGAGATTAATAGGTATCTGCCTTGTGTACATTAAATGGAAGCTTTTGCAACAAAACAGTAGGCAGATCCTTGTCACTAATAATTTTTTATTTTATTTTATTGCTCAAATATTATGTTACTTCCACTATTATTTTGTAAATTGCCCTAGTTGTTTGAAAATTAGGTATTTTAGAGTATGTAGCTGAGGACTAAGCTCTGGTTATTTTGTCTCACCGAAATTTCTGCCTAGGGGGTCTAAGGAGTCATGACTTACAAACCATAAATTCTCATCAGATGGGTTTTATTTGACCCTATATATTGTGACTTACTTTTCAGTCTGACTCTGGCATAACATTATGAGACAAAGAAAAAAAAATTAACCCCTAAATATATTTCCTTGCCATAACTTAAAATTACCCTGCAAAGTCTTTTGTGGGAATGAAGGGGGTGGGTCACCCCTCCACACCTGTGGGTGTTTCTCGTTGGGTGGAATGAGAGACTTGGAAAAGAAAAAGACACAGAGACAAAGTATAGAGAAAGAAATAAGGGGACCCAGGGGACCAGCGTTCAGCATATGGAGGATCCCACTGGCTTCTGAGTTCCCTTAGTATTTATTGATTATTTGTCGGTGTTTCTCAGACAGGGGGATGTGTCCTGGTCACAAGACAATAGTGGGGAGAGGGTCAGCAGACAAACACGTGAACAAAGGTCTTTGCATCATAGACAAGGTAAAGAATCAAGTGCTGTGCTTTAGATATGCATAGACATAAACATCTCAATGCTTTGTTAAGCAGTATTGCTGCCGGCATGTCTCACCTCCAGCCCCAAGGCGGTTTTTTCCTATCTCAGTAGATGGAATGTACAATCCCGTTTTATACCGAGACATTCCATTGCCCAGGGACGGGCAGGAGACAGATGCCTTCCTCTTGTCTCAAGTGCAAGAGGCATGCCTTCCTCTTATACTAATCCTCCTCAGCACAGACCCTTTATGGGTGTCGGGCTGGGGGACAGTCAGGTCTTTCCCTTCCCACGAGGCCATATTTCAGACTATCACATGGGGAGAAACCTTGGACAATACCTGGCTTTCCTAGGCAGAGGTCCCTGTGGCCTTCCGCTGTTTTTGTGTCCCTGGGTACTTGAGATTAGGGAGTGGTGATGACTCTTAAGGAGCATGCTTGCTGCCTTCAAGCATTTGTTTAACAAAGCACATCTTGCACAACCCTTAATCCATTTAACCGTGAGTTTGACATAGCACATGTTTCAGAGAGCACGGGGTTGGGGGTAAGGTCACAGATTAACAGCATCTCAAGGCAGAAGAATTTTTCTTAATACAGAACAAAATGGAGTCTCATGTCTACTTCTTTCTATACAGACATATTAACAATCTGATCTCTCTTGCTTTTCCCCACAGGGAAAAATCCACATTCTATAGAGAATCCCCTCTGCCCTTTGTTTTTCTTCCTTCCTTCCCAGATCCAGGAGATAATCAACTAAGAGCCAGGTACTCTTTTAAGTCTGATAATAAAACAATTTACAACCTACTGTCTCTAAAGTGTGCTACCTAAGATCTTCCTCTGCACAATAAAACTCGGTCTTTACAATCCTTTATTTTTAACCTAAACATTCCTTTCTATGGATCCCAGGTCTTCAGCCAACCTCAACCAACTGTTAACCAGAAAATATTTAAATTTACCTATAGCCTGGAACACCCCTCTCTGCCCCCCTACGCTGCTTTGAGTTGTCCTGCCTTTCTAAACCAAACCAATGTATTTCTTAAACGTATTTGATTGATGTCTGGTGCCTTCCTACCTTCCTAAAATACATAAAACCAGGCTGTACCCCAACCACCTTGGGCACATGTTCCCAGGACCTCACGGGCCATGGTCACTCTTATTTGGCTCAGAGTAAATCTCTTCAAATATTTTATAGTGTTTGAATCTTTTTGTCATCAATAATCTGGCGCCCACATGTAGGGCCTCAGAGAAAGCTCAAGACCCCAAAGGAGTTGCCAGAAACCAGAGCAAAGTTACCAGCAGGGTCCCATTGAAGCCCCACAGAGTTCAAGCTTCTCCTTCAGTGGAACTGGTAAGTCCTACTGAGCCCTGGACCTCCCTTTGTTTGAAGGTCTTTGATTTATTCTGAGCTGGTTTTTCCTAGGAAATTAGGGTCCTAATTCAAGCTTGGAGATGCATTTCTAAAGGGTCTTCTCAATTGCTTTTCTCTAAGAATTAACTAAGAGTAAGGGGAAAACAGAATAACACTCTTTATCAAGCACTCCTTAGGTTTTATGGCACCTCTACTTGAAGTAATACGGTCTTTGTGCACATTTTACTTTAAGGAAAAATAGTCTTAAGGTCGACCTGGAAACTATAGAGTTTCCAAGTTCTCTTTCTCTATTTTCTTTTCTGCCTGCATTAAATCTGGTGTTACTTTTCTACTGAGATAAATAAAATAATGGCCGTTCGGGTCTAACAAACAGTTTTTTTTGCAAGCTGGCAAATTTATATTCATCTCATGGCCAAAGTACTAAAGTAAAGCTATAGGATCTTTGTGTGTGTGTGTGTGTGTATGTATATATGCATGTATATATTTAAAGGCCTTTATAAATTCCATAATTTTAGGTTTAATAGCAGTTAAATGTTTTAATTTATTTCTAGCACAGCAGACTTTCTCCCCTTACCTTATGAAGTAAGTTTTGCTGATTGTCACCTGAGTTGTTTCCTTTATTATGCAAATTTAAGGCTATTTAGATGATGACTGCCTAGGGTGATGCAACATGTTATCAAGAATTTGAAAGTCTAAAATAGAAAAAAAAAAGGAAGCATTTTATGAATCTATAAAATACTTCTATTGGCATGCCTAAATACATGTATATACTTATGTGTGTATACACAATATTTTCACTACTAAAAATATATGAAGATCTCTAATTAATTGACTTTAAAAGAAAGTGCTTAGATCAGATACTAAAAAAAAAAAAGGTGGGGGGACTAGTCAAATGCTTTTGCAAGTTCATGTGACTTAAGTAAAATCTTTACTAAATAAGCCAGCTTTGAAATTATCGGTAAACTACTATTGGCAATGTCTTTAGAATTGTTAGCATTTTATTTGGATCTATTGATCAAGTAGTTTCATGATCATGCCTGCAGAATACTGTAAGATTTGCCATAAGGTTTAAAAAACTATAAAACCCAGCCCAAGACAGAATGATCTTTGCTTGTATATGCTTATGAAATATTGTTAGCTTAAATGAAAACAGCTAAATACTGAGTTATTGGTATAAACACCTTCAAAACTAACCATACATTTTATTACTAAAGAAATACCTGAAATTCACAGCTATAAAAATGGTTAATAGAAAAATAACTTTAAATATTGGCCATCACAGTTTTTTGTAAATAATCTAGGTAAACTACTAAATTAATCAGGTTAATGTAATGGAATAAATGCTTGTAATCAAACTTGTCATAATTTAGGATCTACGGTTATTATATGATATTAAATATCTGGATAGTTTCAAATTTAAGAAGTATAGTAAAACATTTTTTAATGTTCTTATTTTTAAATATGAATTATAAATTTCTCTTCAAAGAATTAATATGTTAGTATGTTCAATTCTTTGCCTTCTACTTTTAAACTTAACTTCCTCGAAAAGCATCCTTTTTCAATTACCTACTCCACCCTGCCTCATTCTGATCACCTACTTCACCCTAACTCATTCCGATCACCTGCTCCACCCTAACTCATTACCTGCTACCTGCTCTGCCCTGACTCATTCTCCACCCTACATAACCATGTTTTTTTCCCGCCAAAGCACTCACCCCATCATTCTCTTTAAATTAGCCAATCGGAATTAGTTTATCCTGTGTGGTCTAACCCTAGCCAATAGGGGAACAACACAGCAGCAGGGGCCACACGCATCAGGAATAAGAACCCCTTTCCCTCTCTTGTCCAGGTATGCGCTCACCATTGCTCCATCTGTAAGGGTGCACCCTTCTATAGAATTTCCTTGCCTTGCTGAGAATTAAAAAGAAAATTTTATATTTGAGTGCTATTTATTTTGTGGCACCAAAACTTTATATATAACAATTTGGGGGCTCACCCATGATTACATTCCCCTCCAGGGATGGTCTCTGTTTCTCTATTTTGAGGAGGTGTGCCCTGCCCCTTGTGGTGGCCTCAGTGGGGAGAAATCAGAACCCATGCAGTGCGAGGAATAATCTGAGTTCTCAGCCATGCAAAAAACAAAAAAAACCTGGCCAGCAACCTAGCTTAAAGGATCCTCACATACTGTGGTGACAACTTTGTGTACAGACCAAGGAAGGAGAAGCCACAGGAGCCGGTAAAGTATTTCCTTGGTGGTTGGGACCAAAGTAAGAAAGCCGCGGGGGTGGGGGGCGATGAAGTACTCCTCGGTCACATGGCTTAGAGGTTAAAAAGAGGTGAGACATCCCCATTGTGGGGGATTGAAGCTCACACAAACCTCCAGTAGTAGAAAAGGCAAGAAATTTCCAGTGGGGAAATTGAGCCTCACCCTAAAGGGCAAGAAATTCCCAGTGGGGGAAATTGAGCCTCACCCCAAAAGGTGAGAAATTTCCAGAGAGGGAAACTGAACCTTGAGCCTTACCCCAAAACCATCAAGATGGGAAATACCCCAAGCAAGATGGGGAGCAAGGGGGATAAAAATGATAACAAAGATATCCCCCCAGATAGCCCCCTAGGTCTCATGCTAAAACACTGGAAAGATAATGAAAAGACTAAACATAGGAAAAAGCAAAAAATGATAAAATATTGCTGTTTTATTTGGACTCAGGGACCCATCCTCAAACCCTCAGTCTTGTGGCCAAAGTTTGGGTCAAATGAGGGTGTAGTGTGTCAGCTTATAATCTTTTATGTTAATGATAAAAGTCCACTGTCTCAAGAAAAACTAGTCTATGCCCTTTGTTAGAGGCAAGGACCTGCCCTCCTTTTTCCCTTAAAAGCAAATAGGGAGAACTCAATCTGGCACCTCAAAATGAAAAGTTAGAGGAGCCAGCTCTCATGCCTAAGGACTCCAGCACATGGGATCCCCTAGACTATCTTTCCCACTCAGTGTCCCCAATCTTTCCCCTCAGACAGCCACTGCTGCCTCAGATCCCATTCCAAATTCCCCCTCTACTCATGTTATCCCTCTTCCTTATAACCCTGACTCTTGGGAATTACCATCCCATAAGCCTGTTCCCTCCCAACCTAAATACCCCACTCTAAAAGACTCCAGGGTGAGGTAGAGCAATGTAAAAAAGATATTCAGAATTTTCCATTTCTCTCCATACCTAAGAGGTCAGCCCTGACCCTTTTCCCTTTGAAAGAGGTACCACAAGGAGGGGGGGCCATTGGCTCTGTAAATGCTCTCCTAACCAGTTCAGAAGTCCAGAATTTTTAAAAGGAGCTTAAACTGCTACTAGATGACCCTTACAGAGTGGCAGGCCAAATTGATCAATTCTTAGGACCTCGGTTACACCCTTAGGTCGAGTTAATGTTCATCTTAGGCATCCTCTTTTCAGAGGAAGAAAGGAGTATGATTCGTAGGGCTGCTATGGTAGTTTGGGAATGTGAGCACCCTCCCAGTGAAAACGTTCCTACCATGGGCCAGAAATTCACCCCCTGAGAATTCCGGTGGTACAGTAACAACTCAGGTCACTGGGAAAATATGCATGACCTAAGGGAGATTAATAAAATGAATTCGGGAATCAGTACCCTGAACCCAAAATCTTTCTAAAGCACTTGATGTACAACAGGAAAAGGATGAAGGGCCTATGAGATTCCTAGACAGACTGAGGGAACAAATGAGGCAATATGCAGGCCTCAATTTGGATGATCCCCTTGGGCAAGGAATGTTGAAACTCCAATTTGTCACTAAAAGTTGGCCAGACATTTCAAAAAAGTTACAAAAGATAGACAATTGGGAAGACTGTCCTCTAAGTGAGCTTCTCAGGGAAGCTCAGAATGTATACATGAAAAGGGATGAAGAGAAACAGAAACAGAAGACAAAACTTATGTTTTCCACCTTCCAACCAATAGCTCCAAACCCAGGTACTTCTAGACAGAGCTTACAGGGAGCCAGAAACTATAAAGGGTCCGAACCCTCTTTTAATGGTCCCCAGCCTCCATCTGGAAGACCAAGGTCCTTGTCTATCAGGCCCCCTAAAGAGTATAAGGGAGCGGGGTTAAAGAATCCCAGGACTAAGAGGGAGGAAGGACAAGATAGGTGCTTCAACAGATGTGGAAGAACAGGCCACTTCAAGAGAGGATGTCCTGAACTAAAAATGGAGAAAAAAGCACTTCCACTCATGATTTTCAAGGAAGAATAGGGGTGTCAGGGGCCCTGTCTCTTTTATCTTGAGTCCCACCAGGAGCCCTTGGTAAATTTGGAGGTGAAGTGTCCGGAATTGGTTCCTTCCAATGGGTTCTTGGTCTCGCTGACTTCAAGAATGAAGCCACGGACCCTCGCGGTAAGTGTTACAGTTCTTAAAGATGGTATGTCCGGGGTTTGTTCCTTGTGTCTGGAGTTTCTTCCTTCTGGTGGGCTCATGGTCTTGCTGACTTCAGGAGTGAAGCCACAGACCTTCACAGTGAGTGTTACATCTCTTAATGGTGGCACGTCTGGAGGTGTTCCTTCCTCCCGGTGGGTTCGTGGTCTTGCTGGCTTCAGGAGAGAAGCTGCAGACCTTCACAGTGAGTGTTACAGCTCATAAAGGTAGTGCAGACCCAAACAGTGAGCAGCAGCAAGATTTATTGCGAAGAGCAAAAGAACAAATCTTCCACAGTGTGGAAGGGGACCTGAGTGGGTTGCCGCGGCTGGTTCCGGCGGCCAGCTTTTATTCCCTTATTTGGCCCTGCCCACGTCCTGCTGATTGGTCTATTTTACAGAGCACTGATTTGTCCATTTTACAGAGTGCCGATTGATCCATTTTACAGAGTGCTGATTGGTGCATTTACAAACCTTTAGCTAGACACAGAGCACTGACTGGTGCATTTACAATCCTTTCACTAGACAGAAAAGTTCTCCAAGTCCCCACCTGAGCCAGAAGCCCAGCTGGCTTCACCTTTCAGTAGGACCTAAACATGAGCTTATCACCTTTTTAGTCGATTTAGGGGCTGCTCGCTCCTCTGTTTGTTTCCCCCTATATAATGTTGTCTCCTTGTCAGAGGAACTTTTAGTCTCCAGGGTAAAATGGGAAGAATTTAGAGCAAAAATTTTAGAAGCACAGAAGTTAGATACCAGGATCGTTCAGCTTATATTCAGTTCTTGTTAATCCCTGAAGCAGGAACTAATTTACCAGGGTGGGATTTAATGTTAAAGTTGGGCATAGTCAGCCCAAGAGGATTCCTTACCTCGTTAAACCTACTCACCACTGCAGATGAAAAATATATTAATCTAATGTCTGGTCAAAAGAAGGAAAACGAGGGAAACTCTAAGTCCCTCCTATCCACATCAAGGTAAAAACCCTGGGAGAAGTAGTAAAAAGGAAGCAATACCCTATTCCCCTAGAAGGTAGGATAGGATTGAAACCTATAATCGAAGGCCTTATTAAGGACAAGCTTCTTGAGCCCTGTTTGTCCCCTTATAATATCCCAATACTGCCAGTCAAGAAATCAGATGGGTCATACCAGCTAATACAGGACCTTACAGCAATCAACCAAATAGTCCAGACTACCCACCCCATTATCCCCAATGCTTACATCATTCTTAGCAAGATTCCATATAATCATCAATGGTTCACAGTAATAGATTTGAAGGATGCTTTTTGGGCATGTCCTCTGGCTGAAGATAGCCGAGATATATTTACTTTTGAGTGAGAGGATCCCTACTCAGGGTAGAAACAACAATATCGATGGACAGTCTTGCCCCAAGGGTTCACAAACTTCCCTAATCTTTTTGCCCAAATTTTAGAACAAGTACTAGAAAAAGTTGTCATACTAGAACAAATATGCCTTCTTCAGTACATGGACGACATTCTTATATCTAGTGAAGATACAGAGAAGGTAACTGACTTCTCTACACATATTCTTAACCATCTGTAGTTTGAGGGGCTACGAGTCTCTAAAAGAAAACTTCAGTATGTAGAGCCCAAAACTAAATATTTAGGCCACTTAATAAGTGCAGGCAAGTGAAAAATAGGGCCTGAATGAATCGAGGGAATCGTGTCCCTACCCTTGCCTCAAACTAAACAGGAACTCAGGAAATGTTTAGGGTTAGTCAGATACTGCTGCTTATGGATTGACTCGTGCACTGCACAGTAAACTGTTATATCAAAAACTTGCCTAAGAGAAACCTAACCGTCTCCTGTGGACATCTAAGGAAGTTGATCAAGTTGAGAGACTAAAGGAAAGGCTTGTAACTGCCTCTGTTTTAGCCTTACCCTCCCTAGAAAAGCCATTCCACCTTTTTGTTAATGTGGACAGTGGGGTAGCTTTAGGAGTGCTGACTCAAGAACACGGAGGCTGCCAGCAGCCTGTAGCCTTCCTATCAAAAGTCTTAGGCCCAGTCACTTGTAGATGGCCTCAATGCATCCAGTCCATCGCGGCTACAGCAATTCTAGTTAAGGAAAGCAGAAAGTTAACCTTTGGAGGAAAATTGACAGTTAGCACGCCTCACCAAGTTAGAACTATCTTAAACCAGAGAGCAGGGAGATGGCTTACTAACTCAAGAATCTTAAAGTATGAGGCCATTCTGTTAGAAAAGAATGATTTAACATTGACCACTGATAATTCACTCAACCCAGCAGGTTTCCTAACAGGGAATCCAAATCTAAGGAGGGAACACACATGTTTAGACTTAATTGATTACCATACAAAGGTTTAACCAGACCCAGGAGAAACCCCCTTCTGGATTGAACAGCACTTATTCATAGATGGTTCCTCCAAGGTGATTGAGGGAAAAAGACACAATGGGTATTCAGTGACTGATGGAAAAACTCACGTAGAAATAGAGTCAGGAAAATTGCCCAACAGTTGGTCTGCTCAAACGTGTGAGCTGTTTGCACTCAACCAAGCCTTAAAGAACTTACAGAACAGAAAGGAACCATCTATTCAGATTCCAGGTATGCCTTTGGAGTGGCCCATACGTTTGGGAAAATTTGGACTGAACGAGGTCTCATTAATAGTAAAGGTCAAGACCTTGTTCACAAGGAGCTTATCACCCAGGTATTGAATAATCTTCAGTTGCCAGAAGAAATAGCTATTGTCCATGTTCCTGGACACCAGAAAAGCCTTTCTTTTGAAAGTCAAGGAAATAAACTAGCAGATTAGGTAGCCAAGCAGGCTGCTATGTCTTCTGAAATGCGTATTTTTCATTTAACTCCCTACCTCCCTCCTCCTACCATAATCCCCATTTTCTCTTCCACCAAAAAAGAGAAACTAATAAAAATAGGTACTAAAGAGAATTCAGAAGGAAAGTGGGTACTGTTAGATGAGAGAGAAATGTTGTCTAAACCCCTATGAGGGAAGTCTTATCCCAACTATATCAGGGGACCCATTGCAGGCCCCAGGCTATGTGCGACGCAGTTCTCAGACTTTATAGTTGTATAGGAATTTATACCCTGACCAAACAGGTTACAGATAGTTGCTTAGTATGTAAGAAAACTAATAGACTTACTATAAAAGGATTACCTCTCTGGAGAAGGAATCCAGGCTTAAGGCCATTCCAAAGTATCCAAGTTGATCACACAGAAATGCCTCCAATAGGTCATCTAAAATATTTACTAGTGATAGTAGACCACCTCACTCACTGGGTTGAAGCTATCCCCTTTTCAAATGCAACAGCCAATAATGTAGTTAAGGCCCTAATTGAAAATATAGTACCAGGTTTGGACTAATAGAAAATATTGACTCAGACAATGGAACTCATTTTACCCACACATTATTAAAAAGCTATCCCAAACATTAGACATTAGATGAGAACACCATACTCCCTGGCACCCACACATCAGGAAGAGTAGAAAGAATGAATCAGACTCTAAAGAACCACTTAACCAAATTAGTCTTAGAGAATCGATTGCCATGGACCAAGTGTCTTCCTATCGCCCTGCTGAAAATTCAAACTGCACCACGGAAAGACATTGGTCTTTCTCCTTATGAGATGCTCTATGGATTGCCTTATTTGTATCCACTGCTGATATTCCTACCTTTGAAACAAAAGAACAATTCCTTAAAAATTTATATACTTGGTCTATCTTCTACTTTCTCTTCTCTTAAAACTAAAGGTCTATTAGCACAGGCGCTGTCTTTGGAGTTCCCGGTGCATCAACATCAGCCTGGGGATCACGTCCTCATCAAGAACTGGAAAGAGGAGAAGCTTGAGCCAGCCTGGGAAGGTCCTTACTTAGTGCTCCTAACTACTGAAGCCTCAGTCCGCGCAGCAGAGAGAGAATGGATTCACCAAACCCAAGTCAAGAAAACCCCTTCCCTCCCTTGTCCAGGTGTGTGCTCACCATTGCTCCACCTGTAAGGGTGCACCCTTCTATAGAAGTACCTTGCCTTGCTGAGAATTAAAAAGAAAATTTTATGTTCAAGTGCTATTTCTTTAGCAGCACCAAAACTTTATATATAACATTATTAAAGGTAATTCAAACCCTATTTAAGGGTAATGTATAAAACAAAGTAAAGAAATCAGGAAATAAGAGATGTAAATAAAGTTAAAGATACAGAGAGGTATTTTTTGTAAAGAAGGTAAAAAGGAAAGTTGAGTTGTTCAAGGAAGAGAGATATTTAGGGTAAAACAGAAAGTCTAATCATTGTGAATAGTCTATGTAAGTCATAATATGGTTAGTAAACTGAATTTTTAAGGCAGTTTTATAATTCAGTTGGCTGTAATCGAAAAGAAATCATAATAATCTTTCTAGAGATGGGTCTTTAATGTTAAAAAATGCACAAATACGAAACTAAATAATTGGTTAGAACAAGACTTTATTACACATATTGACTTATTTTCAATGCAATAATTTTTTAAATTTTTAAATTCTATAATCTGCTCCTTTTACATATTCCAGTTGATATCTTCAAAGTGCCACTCTTTCTCTTTTAAAAAGACCTTGAATGATGGTTTTCTCCTTCACCCTTTGTTGGCTCCTGTAACTTTTAGTAATTATCTAAGTAAGGAAGAAAAATTGTTTTTGAAAGCAGGCAAATAAAGTATATTTTGAATGTGCCTTTTATTCTTCATGCCTGTTGTATCTCTGTCTTTATACGTGTCATGTGGAAGCAATATTTCACTTCCAAACTACATAAAAGAGCTCTAATCAAGTAACTTAAAACAAATGTAAGTGCTTATCAGATTGGTAAAAGCTAGCTCACAGGCCTTTTAATGTACATAACCTTGGTAATCTTTGGTAAATTTAATCTCAAAACTCCCCCATAATTTAAAATTCTTAAAGTCATGTTTAAACCCTTGGGCTTGATTTTTTCCCATACTGGAAATTTGGGTTACTAAAAAGTTAAAATAGTAGAAGTATAAAATGTGCTTTTGTTAAAATTTTATAAAACACAAGTATGTCAATTTTCAAAAAATGTAAGGTTTTTGGTTAAGAAACTATTTAAAAGTTGCTTTATAATGAAGGAAATTATACAGATGAAACTAAATGAAAGAAAAAAACAATCTAGGGCAACAAAACTCTAAGCCCTATGATTACGAAGAAAATAGTTGATATGAGGAAAGGGCAAAACCAAGTAATTACTGAAAACCAAATGGTACAACGTTAAAGAGTTAAAGAACTATTCCATTTATAGATTGGTATCATTCAGCTTCTTTAAAAAAATCTTTACTATAGTGGATTATAAAAATAACCACTTTAAAGACAAAATTCTTAATTTTAAATGCTACAAAATTTAAAAGCTTGTTTGGCTTAAAGCAGAACCCACAGCTCATTACTGAACAATTACTGATGCACAGGGGGTTATTCCTGAGAAAGCAGTCTGCCTAGTGGGCCAGATAATGCCATTATAAGAGCTATTTGCCCTGAGAGGGGTACTGGCCAACTGTCCCTATAAAATACCAAGTGAAGTACCCCAGATAAAGCAGCTAATATGTTTCATACGCAAGCCATGTCAGACTAGCTTTACAACTGGGATATCCCTCCACCGAATATGTCTCTTACCCAGGTCATGGTAAACTGGGGGGATAAGGGGCCCCTTTTACATGGATTCCCCTCCCATAGAATCATAGGTCTCTTTAATAAGCCTTATCAAATCTGCTATACCTCATAAGTCTTGTAGATGCAACCCCCTGCTGGGAACCCAAACTCTTTTCACCAGAAAACGTAAAATGGTCTGGGGGTAAAAAAGCTTCCTGGGATCAGAACATAAAAACATACAGGTTAATAGAATTATAAAATGTAAGATGTTTAAACAAGCTTCATGTAAGGTAGTTGTAACCCTTTTACTTAAATGTCTTATGAAAATGGGTACTATACTAACTGGGAAATGTTTTCCTCTTTCTGGTACTATAAAACTGAAGACACGTAAATCTGCTCACGTAAATTCTCCACTGCATAGCCTTTTGTGTGGAGCATTTACTGGGGCTGATGGCAAAAACTGTAAGTACTTTTGAATAATAATGACTGAGCTAAAGACTTTCTACTTGATGGAGCATTTACTGCCTTGCTATGGAATATTAACTGAAGCTACCCCTATAATAATGGAAATAATATTTCCCAAAAAGTTCCATAATAAAATAAAAATGGTTCACATGAAATCTCGCTACCTAATAAGCAGAGAGCCTCTTTTCTAGAACTAATTGTAAGGAGCTGCTAAATTTCACAGTGACTAAAAACTCCAGTGAGCTGTTTGGTTTGTAAATGGAATTTCCAAAGTAAATAAACATCTTATTTTAAAAGCTGCTGCTTTGGTTAAGGAAGGGTCAAGAAAATCTTTTAAGTTATTTGGGTAAAGTATGTTTTTGTAAGCAAATTTACCTTTCTGAGTCCTCCAAAATTCAGATTGTAATTCTATGGCAATATAGTTGTCTGCATAAGTTCAATCATAGTTTTTTAAAAAACAGTGACACTTCTTATTTACCAAGACTGAAACTAAAATAGCCTCTTTTTAGGTAAAGTTTCAGCAAAACCAACTTTAAAGGGAGTCTATATGGCCAGTCAATTTCTTGCTGCATTTTATGCAAATAATCAGGCAAGAATAATAAACCTAAAACTAACCTTGCACAAATTGGCCTTGTTATAATATTCTCTTCAATAAAAAGGCAGCTAAAAAAATTGTTTCAAGGGTAAAGCATAACACTTAATACTAGATTTCAGCCCTAACTTTTTGAGTGCAGATAAAGTCATTATTTCTTGGCTACAGCAATCTTCCGAAAAGTACCAAATTATAATTCTTTTTCATGTTTTTAGTTGGTGCCCTAATGGAATAGGTTCCTTTTTCTGTTCTAACATGACTCTTATAACTGTCAAACTATAAATGTTATTTATGTCTTTTTGTTTTACTTCCACGGAAACAAAATTATGGTGTTCTGATTTTGGTATATAATGGTATATTATGGTATTCTGAAGACCAGAGATATCAATCTCCCTCATTTGGCATCCCACTGGGCCCGGAACTGTTTCACTCCTAATTCTCTGCTGCTAAAACTATACAAGCTGCCTCCCTCTAGTTCCAGGGACTATTGGAAGAGGTGGGTAAGATTGTAAGGGCAAGTTTTGAGGGATAAAATTAGAACGAGCTCAAACTGTCCAAATCAAGAAGGGGGCACAGAAAAAACGCCCAAACAGTTGGTAAAACAAGTTTGGTTGCCTTCTAAACTATTATGTGTCACGTTTGCATCCATCCCAACCATAAAAATTTTCTGCTTACTGTAAAATTAAAGGAAAATATTTACTAACAAGATAAAGTGTCCTCTAACAAAGTCTCCTAGGTATAATACTCCCAGTTATGAGTTGTAAAGATAAATCTAAATATATTTTTTTAATTTTTCAAAACAAGGCTTATGTTTGTATAGCTAATTGCTATAAGTCTGTAACAAAAACCAAGCTCACAGCAGCTCAACACATAGAAGTTAAAATCAGTCAGTCTTGTAACTTTTCCTTTTGGTTTTTCTGTCGGCCTTTTTACTTAAAGCATAGGAAGTCCTGCTGAGGAAAAAAAATGACATTGTAGAATTATATGATCTCTTCTGTGACAAAACCTTTTCTCTCCCAAATACCAGTGTATAGTGCAATACAAAAGTGTGGGCAAAACCAGATTTGCCTACTGTTAACAAGTCTATAACAATTTACACACTGAGAACCAGGCGCTTCTTGCATTTAATTTGTACTCTCCTCAGGATGCTATACCTGTAAAGATAAATTGGCTGGAAAAGAGATTAAATTTATTAAATTCTAATTTAATGTTCGTCCTATAATTCTCAAATAAGATTTGTCACAAGGTCCAAATAACCCTTGATAAGGAGGGTAAACACATTTTGAGCCTGATCAAGAATATGACGATGTGTGTGGGGTTTTTCTGGCTGAATGGGTTATTTACCACCCTCTGATTCTACCTACAACGTTGGACCCCCAGTCTTCACTATCTTTATGCTATTTGTTACCATATTAACATTAGACATTTTCTTGTAAATGTTATGCCAGATACAGCAGAAGGGAAGGCACAATTAAAGACCCGAATCATAATAGCTCAAAAAATAGATCTGATCTGGGATTTTTTTTTTTTTTAAACTAAACTCTAGGACTGACTCCATCTCACACTTTGAACCATTGACTATTGCATCAGGTCAGACCATGTCCTCCCCCCATTATCCAAAGTGCTAATATTTAAAACTATTACCATCAACCAGACTACATGAGGAATAAACCTTCGTAGTGGTGTGGGACTTTGCCAAAATGACAGAATCAGACAACTCTAGGAATGAGCCTCCTAGCTTCATGGAACCTGTTGCTGTTTTGTTGGACTGCGTATGTATTCTGTGGAATGCTTTTTGGCAAAGACAGAGGACTGAGGACTAAGCTCTGATTTTTTATCTTACCCAAATTCCTACCGAAGGGGTCTAGGGAGTCATGCCCTACAAACCATAAATTCTCATCAGATGGGTTTTATTTGGCCCTATATATTGTGACTGACTTTTCAATCTGACTCTGGCATAATATTATGGGACAAGGAAAAAAATATTTAACTCCAAAATATATTTCCTTGCCATACCTTAAATTGCCCTGCAAAGTCTTTTGTGGGAAAAATCCACATTCTACAGAGAATCCCCTTTACCCTTTGTTTTTCTTCTTTCCTTCCCAGATCCAGGAGATAATCAACTAAGAACCAGGCACCCTTTTGTATCTAATAGAAAACAATTTATAACTTGCTCTCTCTAAAGTGTGCTACTATCTAAGAACTTTCTCTACACAATAAAACTTGGTCTCCACAATCCTTTAACCTGAACATTCCTTTCTATGGATCCTAGGACTTCAGACAACTTCAACCAATTATGAACTAGAAAATGTTAACATTTACCTGCAGCCTGCAACCCCCCCGTTTAGAGTTGTTCCGCTATGCCAAACCAAACCAATGTATTTCTTAATTGTATTTGATTGATGTCTCATGCCTCCCTAAAATACATAAAACCAAGCTGTACCCCAACCACCTTGGGTACATGTTTTCAGGACCTCGTGAGGGTTGTGTCATAGGCCATGGCCACTCATATTTGGCTCAGAATAAATCTCTTCAAATATTTTACCGAGTTTGACTTTTTTGGTCAATGTAAAATCAAGTAAGAATATTTATTTTGTGATAAAAGGATAAATATGTTGGTTATTTAAGTCAAGAATCTAGATATTTCAGCCCAAAGGCATTCTTTTGTAATTTTTTCATTCTAAGATGAAAAATAAAACATTAATCAAACTTTCACTATACTCTTTTATTATAGTTTAAAGATATAGCCACACTTTGTCCTTGCCTAGAGGAGGTATATTAACAAGTGTAACTTGCTTCAATTATAAATCAAAGCGAAATATCACACTGCACTGCAATGCTCATACCATTTTAGATTTAAGAATGAAACATAGATTAAAAGTTACACATTAATTAGCATACAGAACATAGATGACACAGGGATGGTAGCTCTTTGCTAGAGAGTAATTTTGAACATCAATAAAAAAGAAATAATATATTCATACAAATAATCATCTTCACATTCAAGTACCTTTGAGAATATATAAAGAGGCTATAGTACAAAATATTACAAATTAAGGCTACTCGAAATTATACTGCCAAATATTAGGATGGGTTGTTCCTCTAAATATATGTTTGATGAAGCACAATTTTAAAATAAAATGACACAATATAATGCAATTTCCTGTCTTGATATAGTTCATCATATGAAAGACAATATAAAGTTTCTGCTTAATTTAGTCACCTTGTCTTCTCTATGATCTAGTCATAAGTGTTTCCTATTCCTAACTTCTCTACCATTTCTGCCTTTTAGGCTAGGTGTTTTCACCGGCACTATGTAAGAGAGCGAAACACAGAATTAATTTTAAGTTCGCAGCAGAGATCTATACTGCCCACCACATAAATCCTGATGTGGAAACAGTCAGAAAGAATTCTGAATGCAGTGGATTTTGGGAATAGAAGGTTTTTATTTTATCTGTCCAGTAAATCTTTCATAAAATCAAGAAATTGGCTATAAGAGTATCTCGAAGTCTAGTAAATGGACCTATAGGTTAGATGCATGCCTGCTGAACAACAGAGAACAGGTAAGTTCCCTGAAGAGTAATTTTCCTCTGAGTTTTGGAGAGATTGTATCAAATACACAAGAAAAAAGACAGCAGAAACATAGTCAATTCCCATACCCTTTCTTTTCATCTGAGGATTAGTACAGAAAAAAATAATCAATATTGACTGCCCAAAGGGATAAGTGCTTCAGCAGAAAAGAAGAAGACCATAGCCCAGACAACCCAGAAGAAGAGGATATCTCTAAATACCTCTAGAGAATGGTTAACTACAGGAGGGAGAAGACATGTTTACACATGGTTTGGCACCTTTAAGAGTGCAACAAATGCACAGCCTCTGGAAAAGAAAGATGAAAGGCACAAAAACAAAACAAAAACCTAAATGGAAAATAGCATAAGATGTCAAGAGTAGTTGAGGTAAAAATAGAACCAAATAAGGTAAGAATATTTTAAAGAAAATTAAATTACAACAAAAATTAAAATGTAATGTTGAAGTATTATGACAGAGATAAATATAAAATATTATGTGCAAGATAATTTATAAATATCTCCCTACTATAGTTGAAAATAAAGATGAACACAGTCTTGTTAAAATAATATGAGGGGCCAGGCATGGTGGCTCACGCCTGTAATCCCAGCACTTTGGGAGGCCCAAGAGGGGCAGATCCCGAGGACAAGGAATTCCAGAGAAGCCTGGCCAATATGATGAAACCCTGTCTCTACTCAAAATACAAAAATTAGCTGGATATGGTGGTGCACACCTATATTCCCAGCTACTTGGGAGGCTGAGACAGGAGAATCGCTTGAACCCAGGAGGCAGAGGTTGCAGTGAGCTGAGATCACATGGTGCCACTGCACTCCAGCCTGGGCAACAGGTTGGAGTTGCCCAACTCAGTCTCAAAAAAATTAATTCATTAATTAATTAATTAGTTAAATTAAATAATATGAAAGAGAGAGATGGAATCCCTTCTAAATGGTCAGGTAATGTGATATTTCCTGGAAATAGAAAGGTGAACAAAAAAGAACAGGTCCCATTTTTTCTATCACATCATAATATTGTTTAATTTGTGATTATAGGACAAAACAGTTTAATGTAAAATGCCAATAATGCACAAAAGTGTAAATTTTACACATGATATTTTCTGCTTAAGAAAAGGCCTTATATACATTTCAGTCTACAAAGATAAATATGTGAGGATGATAGGTAGGTAAACAAATCGGCAGATCAATATAAGTTTGTGATTACTGTTGGTACTTGTCATATTTTGACCAACCTTGTTCCTTTCTTAGATTCGGGAAATTCTGATTTTACATCATGCATCTCCAACATAAATACCTTAGCTTAATTTGCACCCTCCATGACACCTAGAGCATAGGAATATGCCCTGGAATTCTATGATGAGATTCTCATATGGGAGACATGGGAGAGATTGAATTAGAAGTGCATGATTGAGACTTCTGTTTTTTACTTCTGGTAATATTAGACTAGACAATCAAAGTCTGCTCTTTAAATTAGGATAACTGGGAAACCTGAACTATGTATCTATGTGCATGAAGGAATCATAGAGCTAAGAACATAATGAATATTTATGAGAAAATAAATGTTAGAGTGGTAAAATCTGGAATTGAGGAACTTATTTTTTCTGATTTCTGAAGGAGCAGGTAAATTGGAAACCTGTGACTTTGAGACCTGTAGAGAAAGAGAGGTAAAAATGCTACTTCAGTGTACAGTATGTATTAAGCAGGATTATAGCCATATTAAGATGCCCATGTCCTAATTCATGGAAATTGTAAATATGTTACCATACATGGAAAATGGATTTTGCATTTTGCAGATGTGATTAAGATTCAGGACCTTGAAACAGGAAGATTATTTTTGATTATCCAGATATGTTGAACCTAATCACAAGTCCTTCAAATCAAAAGAGAAAGGCAGAAGGGAGATCTGAGAAATGGCAGCATTTGAAGGACATGATGCTGTTTCTGGTCCTGAGGTGTTCAGTGCTACATTCAAGGACTGGAGAGAGATTTCCAGGAACTAAGGGCAGCCCTAGCTTACAAGCAGCAAAGAAACAAAGACCTCTATCCTACAACAACGTGAAACTAAATTCTGCCAATTCCTGAATGGAAACAGATTCTGAGAACCTACTAAAAGGAATGCGCTCTGTCTACACCTTGATTTTAGATGGAAAAGATCTCTGTCAAACTTCTGACCTACGGAAAAGTATGATAATAAATTTGTATTGTTATAAGACAGTAGGTTATATTGCTGCTAATGTATTGGAGTATACAAAAACAGTCCAGTATTTAAGAATATGCAAAATTGGTTCCATCACAATTGACTAAAGGAGAGATGAACATTGATATGAGAGTCTAGAGGACAGGAGTCTAACCTATTCAGGGAAGACTGAGAATGGATTACAAGAGAAAGATGCTTTAGGTGGAGTTCTGAAGGATGAGGAGAACTTAACCTGACAAAAATGAGGGAGAGAATTTTATTCTAGGTAAAGAAGTTTTCATATGTAAAACACAGTAATAGCATAGAAAGTGATGATAAATGCATCAGGGAAAAATATTTAAACTAGGTAAAAGCTATACTATAAATAAATATTTAAATAGTTATTGTTTAAGTTTTCATGGCTGTGAGCATTCATTATGTGAAACTTCCATTAAAAAGATAAAAAAGAAATATTAGGACAATCATATTGAAGTAAGAGTATTTAAAAACTTTTCTGGATGACTTTTCTGTCTATAGCCATGACGACATTTCTTATAGCAAATCAGCAGCCATGCCAAGAACAATGAAATGAACTGGATAAAAAAAGAAATGAATATGTTTGAAGGTATACCTAATCTGCCCCTGAAGTCAGCATGGAAATGAAAGGTAGATCCTGAGGTAAGCACAAATTTGAGCATACTGTTTCTCATAAGACATCTGGTAATTCTTCATTTGACATAGAGGCTCAGAGGAGAAACAGTAGGTGCATGCCAAAAGAAAAAAAAAGAACTTTCGATACTGGTGTCTTCATTCATTTTGCATTGCTAGAAAACAATACCCAAGGCTGAGAAACTTATAAAGAAAAAGGGTTTATCCATCTCATGTTTCTGCGGGCTGTACAAAAAGTATGGCAACAGCATCTGCGTCTGCTGAGGGCCTCAGGCTGCATCCACTCATGGTGAGAACAAAAAGGGAGCTGGTGTGTGCAGAAATCACCTGGCAGGAAAGGAAGCAAGAGATGGGGACAGTGTCAGATGCTTTTTAAACAACCTTGGGAACTAACAGAGCAAGAACTCACTCACTACGGTAAGAATGGCATCAAGCCCTTCATGAGGGATCTGACCGCAGGACAAAAACACCTCCCCCTAGGTCCCACCTCCAACACTGGGGATCACATTTTGACGTTAGGTTTGTATGGTACCAACATCCAAGCTATAGCAACCAAAGAGACAAAAATTGGAGTTTATGAACTATGAAAATAGGATTTGAAGAGAGAGCAGTAAAATCAAAGTTTGTGTGTGATTATCACCATTATTTATTGATTAATTTGCACAGCATAAGAAGTTAAGAAGTCATGCAAGTTATACCTGAAAAGCACAACAGGCTTACAGATAGTCTCACAATTTTGGAAAGGTAAAAATTTATTTCAAGAACCAACAGAGGAGAAAAGCTTCTGTAAACATATGAGATGCTCACATAGGATCCCTGTAGGCTTCTACCTTAGGGATGCATGAATCAGAAGTGGAACAAGCCTGAGAAATATTGCAAACCATTCTGAAGTCAGCTCAGCCTCTGATTACTTTGAGGTGATGCATTATTCCTTGGCCTATATAGGGAAAAAAATAAATAAATGAACAAAAAAACTCCATCTGTTTTCATACAAAAACATCTGTCATTTAATTAAAAATTTATAATGTGTAACAAAACCAGGAGCCACCATTATGCAATATATCCATGTAATAAACCTGTACATGTACCCCTTGAACCTATAAAAATAAATAAATAAATAAATAAATAAATAAATAAATAAATAAATAAAGTAAATCAGAATTCCCCCCAAAGAAGGAATCAGAGAAAAAACATACATCCAACACACACTATAGAAGAACCATATAGAAGCCAGATTTTGGAACGATCAGATCCAACCTTTACATTGCTGTAAGTAATATGTAGAAAAAATATATGAATAAGATGGAGAATTGAACCAGAAGCTTAAATCCATAAAACAGAATCAAATAAAAATTCTGAAACTAAAAAACATAATTACTGAAACAAAGTGGACAGTAGTTAGGTTTAATAGCATATTGAACAAAACTGGTGAGATTACAAAAGATTTGTCAGTATAAAATAATCTTATAGAAGCAAGGTGAGTCAAAAGTATGTAAAACTAAGAAAAGAATACAGGAATGATATGGAATATGAAGAAGACTTCTAACGTAAGTATGATGGATTCCCAAAAGAACAGAGAAATAATTGAGAAGAAGCAGTAGTTGAGAAAATAAGAAATATATCAGGTTACAAATGAATAAGAGACAAAGGCTGGATTAATACAGAAATTTGCATTTTGGCAAATAATACAAAAAACACTTAAAAGGAACTATAAGGAACAACTGGAGGAAAAAAATACATACTACAACTAAGATATCAAGACAGAAAGCTGACCTTGCAGGAGAATGAGAGAGTCCAAAAAAGGATAGAATGACATTAAGTTCTGACTTTCAGAAAAGCTAGACTTTTATATACAGTGAGATATTACCTATCCAAAATGAAAGTAAGATATAGACATTTCCAGATTATACTTCCATGCTCCCAAAATTAAAAAGAAATTTTGTTAGTATACAATACCAGCATATTTATACTAAAGGAAATTATAAATTAATTTATCCATAAATAAAAAATTATTGTGAACAGAAATAGGGAAAAGCAGATAGGAATGAAGAGAATTATGGGAAAATATATAAGTAAATGACAATGAATAATTAATGGTATAAGATAAAAATAATGTTATATTCAGTCCAAACTGTATATAAAATTAAAATGAATAACATCAATAGTATAAAAGGCAGAAGAGAATTAAAATATTCTAATTTCCAGACATATTCAGTTAAAAGATAAATTATTAACATATATTAGTATCTGATAGCTCAGTGATGCTTGTTCTAAAGTATTAAATACATACAAATGTCTAAGAGGCTAATACAGTGAAGATTAAATAATGCAAATACTAGATGCATAAGAGCAGAAAAGTGAAAAAATTCTATAAAACAAGTGAGACATCATAAATAATAAGATGGTAGGTACCAATAAAATATATCTGCAATTTTATTTATTACATATGTTTGAAATACTAATCAAATGATATAAAAATAATAAATTATCACATCTTAACATACATTAAATATAAAGCACGGTATGTTTCAATGTAAAAGGTGTAAATGATGCTCCATGCCAACACAGACCGAAAGAAAGCATCTATACTTATTTTAACATTGGATAAAATAGATTTTAATTCAAAAGCATTACTAGAGATAAAGAGGAACATTTTATAATAATCAAAAATTGACTCTACCAAGAAGATCTAATAACTTTTAACTCATGAACACCTAATATTATAGCTTCAAAATATGTAATGCAAAACTTGATGAATTTCTAAAAGGAGAAATACAAAACTTCACAATTACAGTTGAGGACTTTAAAACTTTTTCCCCAAGTAGTTTTTAAAGCAAAACCAACAAGCAAACAAAAATCAAAATGCATATAGCTCGAATAAAGCTTAAAAAAAATTCAGAAATGTGTTTATACAACCCAACAGTTTCAGGTTTTCAAGTGCACGTTGACCATAAACCAGCATTGATCATAGGATGTGTCATGGAACAAATCACAAATTTGGAAAAGTTTTAAATCATACAGTGTTTGTGTATCCTCTTACCACAGTGAAATTCAAAACAGACCACGAATGAAATATTTTTAAAAATAGATAAATATTAACTAATCACAACTTTTGGGAAATTAAGCAATATTCTGTTATTCAAAAAAGGTATAACACGGAAATTAGATAGTATTTTAAAGTAATACAAATAGGAGATATCATACTTCTAGGGCAATGCCGTTCTCAGAGGGAGTGTTATAACCTTAAAAGCATATATATCAACAGATGTGGCAAAAACACTTAATAAATGCAATGTCCATCTATGGAAAAAAATAACCCATGAGCAAAATGCCAACACAAT
The DNA here is from genome assembly GCF_028885625.2 of Pongo pygmaeus. Taxonomy (NCBI): domain Eukaryota; kingdom Metazoa; phylum Chordata; class Mammalia; order Primates; family Hominidae; genus Pongo; species Pongo pygmaeus. The sequence goes on along the minus strand of NC_072385.2, from coordinate 50,729,578 downwards.
GGAATGTTCTTAATCCAAAAAAGAATATTTTCCAGAAAGCTCAATGCAAACATTGCATTTCATATCAACTGATCAAAGCTTTTAATAAATAATAAAATCATATGGTTTGCATATGTGTCTCCACCCAAATCTTATGTTCAATTGTAATTCTCAAAGTTGGTGGTGGGAGGTGATTGAATCATGGGGAGTGAATTTCTTTCTTTGATACTATTCTCATGATAGAGTTCTCAGGAGATCTAGTTGTTTAGAAGTGTGTGGCACCTCCTCCTTTCCTACCCTGCTTCCTCCCGCTCTAGCCATGTAAGATATGCCTGCTTCCCCTTCACCTTTTACCATGACTGAAAGTTTCCTGAGGCCTCCCCAAAAGCCATCGTGCTTACTGTACAGCCTGCAGAACTGTGAGCCAATTAAACCTCTTTTCTTTATAAATCATCCAGTCTTAAGTATTTCTTTATAGCTATGTGAGAATGGACTAATAACTAAAACAGTGAAAAATATTTTATTATTTAAGGTAATAAAGCTATTATTATTTGAAGATAACATTATTGTGTATGTAACATATCCAAAAATATCTTTAGCCTAATTATTAAGATCTAAAAATGTGAATTTATCAATCTTCTTATTTACAAAGACAAGACACAAAAAATCAATTTTATTTCTCTATACTAGCAGTAAACATTAGAAAATGCTGTAGAATAGTAACAATTAAACATAATAAAATATTTTCAAATATCTAGGAATAAATTCAACAAAAATATACTTTTACAAAAATGCATAATATTATCAAGAAAAAGTAATGAAATGGAGAGACACAACAGTTTAATGAACTGGAATTCTCAAGTTTGTAAAAAATTTATTTTTCCTACAAATTCATATATGGATTCAATTTAATCTCAAAACTTCAACAGAGTTTTGTATGTGTGTAGAATTTGACAAGATAACTTTAAAATATTGTGAAAATAAAAGGCCAAGAAAAATTAAGACAATCCTAAGAAGGAAGAATATATTTGGAGGAATTATCCTTTCAGAATTCAAGACTTACTCTATTAAAGAACTTAAGAAATGAAGGCAGTGTGGTGTTGCAACAAAAACAATAAAACAATACAACCAAATGCTAAGTCCAAAAACAGACCAAGTACGTATTATCACCTGGCTTTTGACAAAGTTTTTACTGCTATACAGTGAGGAGAAAACAAACAAACAAACAAAAAGAGGCTGGCCTATCAGATGTCTGTATGGAGATAATGAATCTTGATTCCTACCTATCACTCTATACAGAAATTAATACCTGCTGGATTATAGATATAAATGAGATAGCTAAAAGTGATGCCTCTTGAAGAAAAGAAAGAATAACATCATAACTATGGAGTAGGCAAGGTGTTCTTAAAAATAATAACCTCACCATAACTCATACGATTAATTGTACTTCTTTAAAGTAAGAGCTTCTGTTTACTGAAAGAGAGTATCAAGAGGGTGAAAAGACAAGAGAGGACATTTATAATGAATAAACCTGAGAAAGGCTTTATATCATCAATACATAAACAACTAAAAACCTTTAATCTTACAGATGACCAAACTATACACCAAAAAAATGGGCAGAATTCTTGAATGGACACTTCTCAAAAAGAGTATTTAAATCAATAGAGAAAATGTGAAAATGTGTCGAACACCAGTCAGCATGGAAATTAAAGTTATAAACATAATTATATATCACTGTACCCCCTGCTAGAATGCTTAAAATATGAGATTGTTATTATAAGCATTGATAAGAATGTGAATTGAGTGCAAGGCTTATATAGCTTTGGAAATCTAGCAGTTTCTATTAAAGCTATACATGCATAATCTACAACTTAGCCATTTTAATTCTAGGTTATAATCAATAGAATTGAATATGCATTTTTGTAGTAATTACATTCAAAGTATTCATAGCATTAGTATTCTCAATAACCAAAAGCTAAAAATAATATGAATGTAAATCAACAGTAGAACAGATGAATAGTATGTGCAATAAGGGTTAATAATACAATTATAGTATTATAGAAAAAAATGCAGATACAAAATAATGCATACTATGTTACTCCATTAATGTGAGGTGCAACTCCATTAATGTGAGGTGCAGAAATTGACAGAACTAACATGTTTAACATCAGAATGATAATCAACTTTTAGGGGATTGTGACTGAGGTAAGAGCAAACGGAGGAGCTTTTGTTGTGCTGTTAAAGCTTGGTCTCTTCATCTAGATAGTGGTTTGCACAGGTATGCTCATCTAGCAGTATACCTGATGTTAGAAAACTTTTCTCTATATGTTATCCTTCAATTTAAATACATTTACATAAGAGTATTTAATGTTTTGTTCATGTAATTCTAGTAAAGAGTGTCAATCCTTTTTCCTCCAATTTTAATGTTTTAACACAGATTCTTAGAGATTCCTTGTACAGTGGATAACTAAAAAACTGCAAAACAAAATGAAAAAAGTTTAAAAAGCAATAATTCTGGTTCTATTACTTAACTCAGTAATAAAAAGTATCTTTTAATTTTACTTGCAAGATAAATTTTACCACTCTGTTCTTTTGAAGAAGCTAGAATTTTTAAAATAAGTTTGTTCTTATAACAGAAACTCCTCAAGGTGAATTATTTCCATACTGAGAGCAATATAGGCCATATATATTTTTTAATGTTAGCTTCTCAGTTGCAAATTCTACTCTGGCAAGGTAAGACAAAATTACCTTAAATATTTCAGAAAAATAAAAACAAATAAACAATTTGGACAGTGAGGCACTTAGCAGAGAGGTACCTTACAATGTATATGGCCATAATTTGATATTTTTGCTTTTTTGTCTCATAGTGATTACAATAATTAAAGCTTTCAGTTAAAAACTGCAAAAAGGGTAATTCAATATGATATCATGAGATATCCAATAAATTAGAGGTTGCAGCCAGGATTGAGAACCCATCTCAAAAATGTATGAGATTGTCTAGATAATTTGTAATGATAAGACACCATCTCTTCTGCCTCTAAATTTGTTTTGTAATGAACCTAGAAATGGCAGATATCTCTACTTCAAGATCTTGATTTCTATTTATTATATAACAAGAAGTGGAATTGCTGTCATATCATAGTTCTATTTTTCCCCTTCCTTCCTTCTTTCCTTCCTTTCTTCCTTCCCTTCTTCCTTCCTTCCTTCCTTCTTCCTCCCTCCCTCCCTCCTTTCCTTCCTTCCTTCTCTCCCTCTCTGTCTCTTTTTCTTTCTTTCTTTCTTCTTCTATACTTTTTTCCACACTGGTCGCACCATGTTACATCCTCACCAAAAGTGTCAGTGTTCCAGTATCTTCATATCTTCACCAACACTTTTTTTTTTAATAATAGCCATACTATCAAGTGTAAGGTGATATCTCATTGTAGCTTTCATTTGTATTTCCTTGATGATTAGAGATGTTGAGTATCTTTTCATATACCTGCTGGGCATTTGTATGCCTTCTTTATGGAAATGTCTTTTCAAGTTACTTGCCCATTTTTCAATATGTACATATTTACATATAATTGTACATAATTTGTATAATTGTACACAATTTATATATGTATAATAACTATTAAATATGACAGCATATTAATAATACTTATTAAATATGTACATGTTTGCCTATAATAGTACATTTATATATAATTGTATTAAATATGAGAGCATATCTAATATTTATTATTAAATATGTACATATTTATATAATTGTATTATTGATATATATAATGTCTATATTTAATATGTAGTAATATCAACAATATTTTTATCAAATAGTTTAATAATAAAATAATAATTTACTTAATAATTGTACATATTTATGGGTTATAGTGGGATATTCTGATGCATGTATACAATGTGTAATGAAACTGCAAAACAGAAAAATGCAAAACATGGGAAAGTTATTCAACTTGGTTTTCTTCACCCCATTTTCAGACTAAATTCTTTGTGTAAAAATGTTATCGGATCATTAAAGGCTTTTCCAGTTGCTCTCTGTGATGTTTTTTCCCCTGTCCCCACCTGGGTCTACCATCTTCCTTTTTCCCTACTATCTCTTATTTTTCACTTCCAGACTAAATTATCTGTGTAAAAATTTTATCAGATCATTAAGGGCTTTTCCAATTGCTCTCTCTCATGTTATTTCCCCTGTCCCCACCTGCGTCTACCATCTTCCTTTTTCTCTACTATCTTTTATTTTTCACTTCTTTCTATTTTGCTTTATTTCTTTAACTCTCCTCTTTTGTCTCTGCTCTTTATTATTTTTTTCTTTTTTACAAAAAAAAAAAAGAGTTTTCTTGAGCGCTAGGTGTTTTTAATGAAATAAAGAGTAAATCTTAACATCTTCCAAAACAGTTTTTCAGTTAGTGGATGAAAGAAAGACACTAACAATACAAAAGTTACACAATTTCATAAGATGTGATTCAATACAAGTTCATAAGACGTGATTCAATACAAAGGGAACGGGGAAGACACTAACAATACAAAAGTTATACAAGTTCAGAAGACATGATTCAATACAAAGGGAAGGGGAGACTAGCTGCAAAATTTGGAAAACGTGTGGTGTGGAGACATAGCAGGTGCAGTGCTAGGAGGATGCACGTATCCCTCAGCTTAGCCCCAAAGAAGTGGGATTTAGAAGTGCCATTTCATATATTCACCAAAGAAGGACTATCCTTACAAATGACTTAACTATTTTCTCAGAGACTGAATTGACTGCCAGAATGGTTCTCTATTCTTTTATTCCTTTTACAGAAAATAAAGGATTTCTAAGAGAACAACCCTCTTGTGAAGCCAGATCAAGGCAGGGTCTCCCAATAATTGTGCCTCACAAGAAAGCCAAATTTTAGTGAGTGTGGCCTCGGAGCAAGGAGTTAGAGACATTGCCCATCACAGAGACAATGGCCAGGATACGCTTCACCCTGGCCAGGGCCTGGGTGCCACCATTGCCAAGATCTACCTTTTTGTGTTTCTGTAATCTGTGTTCCAGGACACCATTTCTTGGCATTGTGGGAAATGGATCCATTTGAAAGTCTGATAGAAGGTGTGGAGTCTCTCCCTAGAAAATACATACATAAAGACGTGGTTTGGCTTATAACTTTTTGAATTATATGAGCCCCTTACTATGAAGATACATGTGGTTATATGTTAATACAAACACTGCAAAGTAAATGCTATTGTTTTCTTTCTTTTTTCCAGATGACTATCAAAATTTATTAAGTTCCACGTTCCACAAAACTAGAATTATAATCTATAGCTAGATTACTGTGATTCAATAGAGAAGATACAAGAAGGAGACTATAGCAGTGAAAAACTGGTGATAAAGGTATTAAACTTAGAGTTAATTTACATGGTCCAGGTAAAACATAATTAGAGCCTAATGAGGCACCAGAAGAGGAGAAAGAATGAGTGATTTAACAGATTAATCTATGGACGATTTAGCTGTATTAGAAAACCGATGAGAAGTGTGAAGTGAGTCCATCTCTCAGAAATACAAACGGGCTTTAATAAGAAGAATATTTTAAATATTTTTTTCAAAAATATTTTTTATTAAAGCATTCTGAGTCTTTACTTTGCCACTCTGTATTTATGACCCTGTAAGACAGTGCTGGATTATTTCTTTGAGAAAGATCTCAATATAATCCACTTTTTCCTGGCATAATTATAAGGCTTGTGTGCAGACAACCTACAACTTCAAGTATATTACTACAACTTGAAAGAGTAATATGCTCTTTCAAGTAGATAAACATTAGCTAGGCACAGTGGCTTGAGCCCATAACCCCAGCTACTTAGGAGGCTGAGACCAGAGGATCTCTTGAGCCCAGGAGTTCGAGGCTGCAGGGAGCTATGATGATGCCATTGCATTCAAGCCTAGGAGATAAGGTGAGACCCCATCTCAAAGAAAGTGTTATTATCCATTAATTACTATAAGTATCTTATGCCTTGGTACCTGTCATTATTTCTGTGTAGTAGAATTACAGGTGACTTGTGATTTCTGATTTTTATTGCCTCAAGTCCCCAAGTTTATAAAATAGGCACACATAAACTTGTAGTTTAGTTGAACTTTTTGTTTGTTTAAATTTTACTACTACACTTAAGGCAAAGTGACGGATCCCTAAAGGTAAAATTGAAAATGTTCAAGGTGCTTTTTGGAATGTAATGGTATCACCACACTCTCTTGTATAATTTGCTGAATTCACTTCCAAAGGCATTCGGAATTTTCATGCTGGCTCCTCAGCAGCAGAAGTCCTCAAACAGGCCTTCAGAATTGACCATGTAACTTTAAAATAAATTCAAAATCACTCTTAAATCATCTTCTCACTGTGCTCCTCTGTATTTATTGACAAAATTGATCACTCCTATCCACCATTTCTTTTAATGTTCTACTCCCTGGTTTTCCAACACGTAATTTTTCCTTATTTCAATCTTAACTGTTTCACCGTCTCTAATCATTTTTTACACTGACTTCTTTCCCTCTATCTGCTGATTAAAAGTTATTTCCTGGCCTTGTGAATTTAAACTTTTCTCACATTAAACTGCCTCCAGTTCTACTTGAGGTTTTCTGTCTACACCAGTTGAGTTAGTGCCTCTAATGGTGTAAGGTCTAAAGTTAAGGCCCAATATTAAGTGCTACCTTAGAATCTGATGAAAACTGGAGGACCTTGAATGGCATAATCCTGAGTTCTTTCTTGATTCTGCCCCCACAGATAGGATCCCCTAGCCAAACAGACTTACTTATCAAGATAACCAGGCACAGTTCCTGCTTATCCCTCTATAGTGGGTTCAGTTCCCTGCAGGCCCATGAAATTATTCAAAAAAACTAATCACATCCTCCTATGGTAACCAGGAGAGAAACACACCCTATTGATACTACAAAGTCTGTCTGCCACAGCCCTGATTGTTAATTCTCTCCCTGAGTGCAATACTTCACGTGACCCTGTTTGGCGTGCTGTGTCCTCCTCCCTTGGGCTATGAATATATATGACTAAGAAACTGTTGTGATCTCATCTGTTCATCATCCAGTATTGGGTAATTGTCCATCTCCATAAGCCCATGGTGGGACTTTTTCTCTCCTCAGTACTGTGAATAGGAGATAATTAAAACACTCTGTAAGCCTTTTCCTGTTGAAATTGAAAATCAATTTTGTCAATGGTATGGTTGGATGAAATTGTTAATAAAAAGAATAGGTTCTAATTTTGACTGTGTAATCAATGTACTGCGACCTTTCACTCATTATTTACCTTTCCTTTTCCTTAGCAGGCCCCTCTATTTCAACTGTAATTTTATAACAAGGAAAAATTAACACTTCTATGGAATGTCACAGTTTGCAAAGTGCTTGCACAAGCATGATTGTGCACAAGATTTTATAGAATCTTTGCAAAAACTCTGTAAAGTAGCTTTTGCTATTCTCATTTTTATCACCCAGCAAGTACTTAGTAATACCAGAACTTGAGCCTATGTTTTTTTTAACTCCAGATTCAGTAATCTTTTAACCCTCTCCCAGCCTCCACTGTTAGGAAAGTATATGCCAAGAAACAGGTTAGAGATAGATGTTGTCTTTAAAATTTTATCTGGATCTTGCCCAGTTGTGCTAGTGCCTCTAATTTCTAATGTCTTGCATTATTTTTTAAAATTATAGTTACAAAATAAAATTTGGCTTGATAAATGCCAATCAGAATAAATGAGCTGAGGTATGGTTAAGTATTTTTTTTCTAAATTATACAATAGCTATTACAATATCCTGCAGGAAGAAGGAAGATAATTCAGAAATAAGTAAGGTGTAGGCAAATGAGTTATAGGAGAATTCATGGTTTTCAGCCTCTTCTAGTAAGAGTCTTCTTTTCTCAGATAACTTCAAACACTGGTGAGGCGAATACAAGTGCAATCCTGACAGGCACCGTTTCCAATGCAGAATCAGATCTGAGAGCTCTAAGGGACAAAGCATCTAGACAACTATCTGGCAGTACATGGCATCATATAAACCCTGAGGTGATCTCTCTGATACAAAGTAAAGGATATCAGAGTCAAGCTCCAGTTTTGAGGAAAGAACTAATTATGAACTAGGTAAAAATTATGAGTCTCAAACAACATGTTGGAGTGAGACGTCTCTCTCAAGCAAAGAAACTCAATAAGCATGAGAAAGCTAGTGAGACAATGGCAAGAGTCACATGTATCAGCCTTCTATCTGTGTTGAGGGCACAACTCAGCCTTTAACCTCCAAAGATAGGAACTGGGTAAAAGCATTAGCACTAAGAACATTTATTAAAGGGCTAATCAGAAAGTAAATAAATAAACATTCATTGACTGCTTTCAATATTCTAGGTATTGTCCAGAGGAAGCATATTAGCTGCAAGTGGTAGGGCTAACCGGTATTCCTTTTTCACAATGCCCTATGGCATGATCATACATTTCATCTGACTTGTGGGCAGCACTAATAATATCTTGCTATGTAGTGTCTTAGTGGTTCTTGGCTTGAGTAGAGTTGAACACACTAGTAGTTAGTGATGACTATGAATATCAGGGTGGAATTTAGATAAATAAGGTTTTAAAAAAACTTTCATAAACAATACAAAATCTAGGATTCAATGATGTTGAAAGGCTTTTTGCCTTGTCTTTAATATTCAAATGACACCATGAAAAACTCATGAGTGATAATATTGCTTCACAGTCTTCTTGTGATTTGACCAAGGCATTTTCAGGGTGAGTTTGCAATTCCTTTCAGAACTATGAAGTCAAGAGGGCCATTATCTTTGTTTCATAAGAAAAAAAATCTACTTTTATTTTTGTAGCCATATTCATATATCACAGAAGGACGTGTGATATATGACACACATACACACACACATACACACACACACACAAACACACACACATATATATATTCATGTGTGTGTGTGCATAGATACATACCTATTTGGTCTCTGATCTTGTTTCCTAGCACACAGTTTCTAAAACCCTTGGAATCTCCAAAATGATAAGTGTCTTTTCATGTGCTGATATGGTGTGGCTGTGTCCTGACCGAAAACTCATCTTGAATTGTAATCCCCATAATCCCCATGTGACATGGAAGGGACCCAGTGGGAGCTCTCTCAACCAATTGAACCATGCTGGCTGTTTTTCCCATGCTATTCTTGTGACAGTGAGTGAATTCTCACAAGATCTGATGGTTTTATAAGCATCTGGCATTTCCCCTGCTGGCACTCATTCTCTCTCCTGTTGCCCTGTGAAGAGATGCCTTCTGCCATAATTAAGTTTCCTGAGGCCTCCCCAGCCATACAGAACTCTGAGTCAATTATGCCTCTTTTCTTTATAAATTACCCAGTCTTGAGTATTTCTTCATGGTGAGAGAGGCGGCACGTAGAGGCTGGTTAGGCAGATAGAGAGGGAGGGTCTCAGAAGAGGGACAAGGCCTGTGGAACTACACCTGCACTGCCCCTGTTATGTAGCTAGCAGGAGGAAATGTAGTTAAGAACTTCCTCTTATATCAAGATGCTTGCTCACAAGTGACTTTCCAGCCACCCATGCAGGCACAGACAAGGACGGAGGGCATCTGAAATGACCCTGGATTCATTATAATGCCATTATCATTGTGGTTTTAGTGTCCCTGTGGTTTTCCCTTAGGCATTCATGGGTCATAACAAAGATGGAGTAGCTATGGCCAAACCCAGATATGTGTAGATGCAACACCCTCATAAGGGAACTTTATCCCTGCAATTTGGGTGGAACCCGCAGAAGACTTCCTTGTTTCTGCCACATAAATGACCCAGAACTCAGCCGTTATTTCTGATAGCCCATTCTTGGGTTCCTTGCTGAGGTGAGGTTTTCTGTCATTTAATATACCTTACTGTGCCTTACTCTGTGGTGTTTGCATGTCTTATTCTTCTTGGTCATGGAACAACTGAGACCTCACTAAACTATGCAGTAATGAAGCTGTAACAATAGCAGCACAAGAAAGGACTAATACAGTAAATTGGCACTGAGGTACTGGGGCATTGTTATAAGACACATGAGAATATGGAAGAGACTTTGGAACTAGGTAGGGGACAGAGGATGGACAACTTTGGGGGTCTCAGAAGAAGGCAGGAAGATATGAGAACGTTTGGAACTTCTTAGAGACTTGCTGAATGGCTTTGACCAAAATGCTGTTTAGTGATATGGACAATGAAGTCCAGGTTGAAATTGGTCTCAGATGGACATGAGAAATTTGTTGGAAACTGGAGTAAATTTCACTTTTGCTATACTTTAGCAAAAAGACTAGCAACTTTTTTGCCCCTGCCCTAGAGATCTGTGGAACTTTGAACTTGAGAGAGATGATTTAAGGTATCCAGCAGAAGGAATTTCTAAGCAGCAAAGCATTCAGGAGGTGACAGAGCATAAAAGTTTGGAACATTTGCAGCCTGATGATGCAGTAGAAAAGAAAATCCCATTTTCTGGGGAAAAATTCAAGCCTGCTACAGAAATTTGCATAAATAATGAGGAGCCAAATGCTAATCTCTAAGACAATGATGAAAATGTCTCTGGGTTATGTCAGAGACCTTCATGGCAGCCTCTCTCATCACAGGCCTGGAGGCCTAGGAGAGAAAAATGGTTTCCCAGACAAGCTAATGTTAAAGAATTGGCTAAAGTTGGGGGTGGGAGAATGTTACCCATTTGGTGTTAGAAGTAAAAAATATATATGAAGGTGTGTGTGTGTGTGTGTGTGGGTTTGTGTGTAGTAGTCACACAGCACTCAGTACTTCACTTTTGACAGTATATGTGTAGAGGCATACCTCAAAGATATTGTAGGTTTGGTACTAGACCACCATAATAACATGAATATCAAAATAGAGTGAATCACAGTATTTTCATTTGTTTCCAAGTGTGCATAAAAGTTATGCATACACTCTACTGTACACTGTTAAGTATATGAAAAAGACCAAAATGTCCTTCTCTACAATACTGTGGATTTTATTTAAATTACACAGTTAAAACATAGGGCCACATTCTGTCTCTACTCTTTGCCTTTGTCAGCTCAGAAACAGCTCAGAGACAGCAGCACCAGAGGATCCAGAAGCAGATGTTACTCTGCTTAAAAATTACCTTCCCAAAATTTTTGGACTTTTGGAAGCCTGAAGATACTGTTTTCTTTATCTTGTCACTATATAGGACTTTGGCTCTTCTAAATAAGTTGCTTAAGCAAGGCCCCTAAGCCACCCCTTGAGAAATACTTTTTTGAATTGAGGTTTTGCTTGTGTGATGGGTACAGCATGCGTTAATAAACTTCTGTATGTCTTTCTTTTGTTGCTCTGACATTTGTCTTCAGAATACTGTCCCAACTGATAACCAAAAAAGGGGAAAAAACAGTCTCCCCAGCAAATACAGAAGCATTATGTCTAAGACAAAAAAATGTACACACCTGAATTTAAAAATGCTCAGAGAGGGGGCTGGGCACAGTGGCTCACACCTGTAATCCCAGCACTTTGGGAGGCTGAAGCAGGCAGATCATGAGGTCAGGAGATTGAGACCATCCTGGCTAACATGATGAAACCCTGTCTCTACTAAAAATACAAAACAATTAGCCAGGCGTGGTCATGGGCATCTGTAGTCCCAGCTCCTTGGGAAGCTGAGGCAGGAGAATGGTGTGGACCCGGGAGGTGGAGCTTGCAATGAACTGAGATCACACCACTGCACTCCAGCCTGGGCAACAGAGTGAGACTCCACCTCAAAAAAAAAAAAATGCTCAGAGAGGGAAAGGGGCCAAGATGGCCAATTAAAAGCAGCTAGAGTCTGCAGCTCTTACAAAATGGCCAGTGAATTCTGCAGCTGAGGTATTCAGGTTCTCACATTGGGACTGACTAGGCTGATGGCTCTACTCAGGGAGAGAGAGGAAAAGCAGGGTGGGTTGATGGACCACCTGTGAGGAGCACAGAGCCAGGGAAGCCCCCATCCCCAGCTGAGCAAGGTGATGAGTGGCTGTGCAACATTGCTCAGGAAACCACCTTTTTCCTATGGATCACTGCAACTGGTGAAGCAGAAGATCCCCTCATGAGCCCATGTCACCAGGGCCTTGAGTCCAAAGCACAGAACTATGCAGTCTTGGCAGAGTGGCTTCTCATTAACCCACTCAGACACACAGGGAAATCTACATGTTTTACGTACTCCACCCCAGAAATTCCAGCAAAGCAGGAGAACCCGTGCATGCCCCTAGGAAGGCGGCTGAATCCAGGGAGCCAAGCAGTGTCATACTGTGGGTCTGACTCCCATGGCACCTCACAAGTGAAGACACACTGGCTTGGAATTCTAGCTGGCCAGCAGCAGCAGGCTGGTGACAGCCTGAGACAGAATGAATTCCTGGTGCGAGGGGTGGCCACCATATCTGTCTTTTGAGTCAGCCACTCTAGCTTGCAGTCATCGGGTACCTGGAGGAATTCCCCACAATGCAGTGCAGCTTTTGTGCCTGATTGTGGCCAGTCTGATTGTTTAAGTGAGACTCTGATCCATCCCTCCTCACTGGGTGGGGCCTCTCTGCAGGAATTTCAGCAAGTCTAGCCAGGGTTACATGGACAGAATTCTGATCTCTCCTTGAGACAGAGTCTCTGAGGTGAGGGGCAGCTGCTGTCTCTGCAGTTCAGCCAATTTAGTCTTTCCAGGCTGCTGACTCTGGAGAGGCTGGGCGATCAGCACAGTGCACCTGATCTGTCAATGGGTAACCAAACAGCTTCTTTAAGTGATTCCTCCTGTCTGTGTGAGACCTCCCAAAAGGGGATTCCAGGTACCTCCTATAGAAGCATTCAGGCCGGCATCAAGTTGGTGTCCCCTTGGGACAGACCTCCAAGAGAAAAGAGTAGGTTGCCATATTTGCTGTTTCGTAGCCTTCACTTGTAAAATCTCCAGGTGCGGGAGGATCTGAAGTGACTAGGGTCTGGAGTGGACACCCAGCAAACCACAGCAGTCCTGTGGAAGAGTGGCCTGGCTGTTAAACAAATAAAAAAACAAACAGAAAGCAACAATGACAATAACATCAACAAAAAAGACCCCACAAAAACTCCATTCAAAGCTCAGCAACCTTAAAGTTCAAAGGTAGATGAGCCCACAAAGATGAGACAAAAATCCTGAAAACTAAAAACAAAACAAAACAAAAAACAAAAAAACAAAAACAACAGGTGCCTTTTCTCCTCCAAATGACTGCAACACCTCTCCAGCAAGAGCACAGAACTGGGCTGAGGCTGTGATGGCTGAACTGACAGAAGTACGCTTCAGAAGGTGAGTAATAATAAACTTCACCAAACTAAAAGAGTATGTTGTAACCCAAAGCAAAGAAGCTAAGAATCATGATAAAACATTAAAGGAGCTGATAACCAGAATAACCACTTTAGAGAGGAACATAGATGACCTGATGAAACTGAAAAACACAACATGAGAATCTCACTATGCAGTCACAAGTACCAATAGCCAATTAGACCAAGTGGATGAATCTTAGCTTGAAAACTTTGTTTCTGAAATAAGACAGGCAGGCAATAATAGGGAAAAAATGGACAGAAATGAACAAAACCTCTGAGAAATATGGGATTATTTAAAAAGACCTAGCCTACGACTGATTGGGATACCTAAAAGAGATGAGGGAAACAGAACCAAGTTGAAAACATACTTCAGGATATTATTCATCCAGGAGAATTTCCCCATTCTAGCAAGATAGGCCAACATTCAAATTCAGGAAATGTAGAGAACTCCAGTAAGATACTCCACAAGAAGATCAATCCCAAAACACATAATTATCAAATTCTCCAAAGTTGAAATGACAGAAAAAATGTTAATGGCAGCCAGAGAGAAAGGCCAGGTGACCTACAAAGATAAGCCCATCAGTTTAACAGCAGACTTATTGGTGCAAATCCTACAAGTCAGAAGAAATTGAGGGCCTATATTCAACATTTTGAAAGAAAAAAATTTTTCAACCCAGAATTTCGTATCTGCCCAAACTGTGCTTCATAAGTGAAGGAGAAATAAGAATTCTTTTTCAGACAAGCAAATGCTGAGGAAATACATCACCACCAGGCCTGCCATGCAAGAGCTCCTGAAGGAAGCACTACATATGGAAAGAGAAAACTGTCATCAGCCATTACAAAAACACAGTGAAGTACACAGACCATCGACACCTTGAAGCAACCACACAAAAAGTCTGCAAAATATCCAGCTAGCATCACGATGACAGGATCAAATTCACACATAACAATATTAACATTAAATGTAAATGGGCTAAATGCCCCATTTAAAAGACACAATGGTAAGCTGGATAAAGAGTCAAGCCCTATTTGTATACTGTCTTCAAGAGATGCATCTCATGTGGATAGACAAACATAGGCTCAAAATCAAGATATGGAGGGAAATTTATCAAGCAAATGGAAAACAGATAAAAGCAGGGGTCACAATCCTAGTTTCTGACAAAACAAATTTTAATGCAACAAAGATCAAAAAAGACAAAGAAGGGCATTACGTAATGGTAAAGGGTTCAATTTAACATGATGAGTTAACTCTCTTAAATATATATGCACTCAATGCAGGATCATTCAGATTCATAAAGCAAGTTTCTAGAGACATTCGAAGAGACTTAGACTGCCACACAATAGTAATGGGAAACTTTAACACCCCATTGACAATATTAGGCAGATCATTGAGACAGAAAATTAACAAAGATATTCAGGACCTGAACTCAGCTCTAGATCAAGAAGAACTGATAGATATCTACAGAACCCTCCACCCAAAAACAAAGAATATACATTCTTCTCATAGCCACATGGCACTTACTCTAAAATTGATCACATAAACATTAAGTAAAACATTCCTCAATAAATGCAAAAAAACTGAATTTATAACAGTCTCTCAGACCACAGCACAATCAAATTACAACTTAAAATTAAGACAGTCATTCAAAATCACACAACTACATGGAAATTGTCAACCAGCTATTGAATGACTCCTGGGTAAATAATGAAATTAAGGCAGAAATCAAGAAGTCATTTGAAACTAATGAGAACAAGGAGACAACATACGAGAATCTCTGGGACACAGCTAAAGCAGTGTTAAGGGGAAAATTTATGTCACTAAATTCCCACATCAAAAAGCTAGAAACATCTAAAATCAACAGTCTAATATCACAACTAAAAGAACTAGAGACCCAATAGCAAAAAACCTTAAAGCTAGCAGAAAACAAAAAATAACCAAGATCGGAGTGGAACTGAAGGAGACAGAGAACAAAATCCCCTCAAAAAATCTATAAATCCTAGAGGTGGTTTTATGAAAAAAATAATCAAATAGATAGACTGCCAGCTAGACTAATGAAAAAGGAGAGAAGAATCAAATAAACATCATCATAAATAAGAGGGATATCACCACTGACCCCACAGAAATACCAACAACCATCAGAGAATACTATAAACACCTCTATGCAAATAAACCAGCAAATCTAGAAGAAATGGATTCCTCAGTACATCCACCCTCCCAAGGTTTAACCAGGAATAAATCGAATACCTGAATAGAGTGATAATAATTCTGAAACTGAGGCAGTAATAAAAAGCCTACCAAGCCAAAAAGAAAAAAAAAAAATACAAAAACAAATGAACAGGCCCAGGTCCAGATAGATTTACAGCTGAATTATACCAGAGGTACAAAGAAGAGCTGGTACCATTTTTACTGAAAGTATTTTGAACTATTGAAAAGGAGGGACTCCTCCCTAACTCATTTTATGAGGTTGGCATCATTCTAATACCAAAACCTGGCAGAGATACAACAAAAAAAGGAAATATCATGCCAATATCCCCAATGAACATTGATGCAAAAATCTTCAATAAAATACTGTGAAACCAAATCTAGCAGCACATCAAAACGTTTATCCAGCATAATCAAGTTGGCCTCATCCCTGGGATGGAAGAGTGGTTCAATATATGAAAATCAATAAATGTAATTCATCACATAAACAGAGCTTAAGACAAAAACCACATGATTATCTCAATCGATGCAGAAAAGGCTTTCAATAAAATTCAACATACTTTCATGCTAAAAACTCTCAATAAACAAGATGCTGAAGGAGCAAACCTCAAAATAATAAGAGCCGTATATGACAAACACAGAGTC
Source organism: Pongo pygmaeus (assembly GCF_028885625.2). Lineage (NCBI taxonomy): Eukaryota > Metazoa > Chordata > Mammalia > Primates > Hominidae > Pongo > Pongo pygmaeus. The sequence continues at coordinate 50,713,456 of NC_072385.2, read as the reverse complement.
AACATCATACTGAATGGGCAAAAGCTGGAAGCATTCCTCTTGAAAACTGGCAGAAGAAAAGGATGTTCTCTCTCACGTCTCCTATTTAACATAGTATTGGAAGTTCTGGCCAGGGCAATCAGGGAAGAGAAACAAATAAATGGTATTCAAATAGGAAGCAAGAGTAAAAAATATGAAGACAGGAAGTCAAATTATATTCGTCTGCAGATGACATGATCTCATACATAGAAAACCCCATTGGCTCAGCCCAAAAACTTCTTAAGCTGATAAGCAACTCCAGCAAAGTTTCAGCATACAAAATCAATGTGCAAAATTTGCTAGCATTTCTATACACCAACAACAGGCAAGCAGAAAGCCAAATCATGAATGAACTCCCATTCATAATTGCTACAAAGAGAATAAAATACCTAGGAATACAGTTAACAGGGGAAGTGAAGGACCCCTACAAGGAGAACTACAAACCACTGCTGCAAAAAATCAGACAGGACACAAACAAATGGAAAAGAAAATTTCATGCTCATGCATAGAAAGAATAAATATCACGAAAATGGCCATACTTCCCAAAGTAATTTATAAGTTCAATACTATTCCTATTAAACTACCATTGACATTCTTCACAAAATTATAACAGAAGAAACTATTTTAAAATCCATATGGAACCAATCAATAGCCCAAATAGAAAAGACTGTCCTAATCAAAAAGAACAAACCTGGAGGCATCATGCTCCTCAACTTCAAACTATACTACAAGGCTACAGTAACCATAACAGCATGGTACTGATGCAAAAACAGACACAGAGATCCAATGGAACAAAATAGAGAACTAGAATACAGAACGCAGAAATAAGACCATTGTAATAGTTCATTCTCATACTGCTATAAAGAACTGCCTGAGACTCAGAAGTGTATAATGGAAGGAGGTTTAATTGACTCACAGTTCTGCATGGCTGAGGAGGCCTCAGGAAACTTACAATAATATAAGGGGAAACAAACACATCCTTCCTCACATGGCAACATGACAAAGAAGTGCAGAATGAAGGGGGGAACAGCTCCTTATGAAACCATCAGATCTCATGAGAATGCATGTACTGTCACAAGAACAGCATGGGGGAACCACCCCCATGATCTAATAACCTCCCATGAGGTCCCTTTCCCAATACATGGGACTAAAATACAGATTACAATTCAAGATGATATTTGCGTGGGGGCACAGAACCAGACCATATCAACCACACACCTAGAACCATCTGATTATTGACACACCTGAAAGAAACAAGCAAGGGGAAATAATTCCATATTTATTAAATGGTGCTGGGAGAGAACTGGTTAGCCATATGCAGAAAACTGAAACTGGACTGTTTCCTTACACCTTATACAAAAATCAACAAAAGATGGATTAAGGACTTAAATGTAAAACCCAAAAGTATAAAAACCATAGAAGAAAATCTAGGCAATACTATTCAGGATATAGGCACAGGCAGATATTTCATTATAAAAACTCCAAAAGCAATAGCAAGGAAACAAAAAACGTGACAAATGGGATCTAATTAAACTAAAGAGCTTTTGCACAGCAAAAGAAACTATCATCAGAGTGAACAGACAACCTACAAAATGGAACAAAAATTTTCCAATCTATTCACCTGACAAAGGCCTAATATCCAGAGTCTACAATGAAATTAAAGAAATTTACAAAAAAAACCCCACAACTCCATTCAAAAGTGGGCAAATGACATGAACAGACACTTCTCAAAAGAAGGCATACATGCATCCAACAAACATATGGAAAAAAATGCTCGACCTCACTAATCATTAGAGAAATGCAAATCAAAACCGCAATGAGATGCCATCTCACACCAGTCAGAATGCGATTATTAAAAAGTCAAGAAACAACAGATGCTGGCAAGGTTGCAGACAAAAAGGAATGCTTTTACACTCTTGGTGGGAGTGTAAATTAGTTGAACCATTGTGGAAGATATTGTGGCATTTCCTCAAACACCTAGAGGCAGAAATACCATTTGACCCAGTAATCTCATTACTAGGTATATACCCAAAGGAATAGAAATCATTCTATTATAAAGATACATCCATGTGTATGTTCATTGCAAGACTTGCAATAGCAAAAACATGAAATCAACCTAAATGCCTATCAATGATAGACTGAATAAAGAAAATGTGGTACATATAGACGATGGAATACTATGCAGCCATAAAAAGGAACGAGATATGTCCTTTGCAGGGACATGGATGGAGCTGGAAGCTGTTATCCTAAGCAAACTAATGCAAGAACAGAAAACCAAACATCACATGTTCTCACTTATAAGTGGGAGCTGAGTGATGAGAACACATGGACCCATGGAGGGGGGGAACAACATACACTGGGGCCTGTCAGAGCGGGTGGGGAGAGGGAGGGCATCAGAAAGAATAGCTAATGGATGCTGGGCTTAATACCTAGGTGATGGGTTGTTCTGTGCAGCAAACCACCATGGCACATGTTTACCTATGTAACAAACCTGCACATCCGCACGTGCACTCCATAATTTAATTTGAAATTTGGAGAAAAACAAAACAAAAATGGGAATAAAATGTCTGGCATTTAAACAAAAATTACCAGATGGTCAGACACAAGAAGAGACAAGAAAATACAGCCTAGCAGAGGACAAAATCTAAGCAATAGAAACTGGACCATAACTGACACGGAGAAAGTACACAAAGACAATAAAACAATTATAACTATTTTAAATATGTTCAAGAAACTAAAGAAAAAAATAACGAGGAAGATACAAAGAAGAAATAATTGGTCTTCTAGAGATGAAAACTATAATCCGTGTAAAATATGCTAGAAGGATTCACAGCAAATTAGAATTACAGAAGAAATGTTTGGTAAACTAGAAGACAAAGTAATAAAAAAAGGCTAAAAATAAACTTAGACTCAGTAAGCTGTGGAAAAACTCCAAGTAACCTAAAACATGAGTAATTGGAGTCCCCTAAAGGAGAAAAGGAAGGGTAGAAAAAATATCTTAAAATATAACAGCTAAAAAATTTTAAATTATGATGAAAAATAAAAGTCCATAGATTCAAGAAACTCAACAAGTTCCAAGCACAAGAAACATGAAGAAAGACACATGAGGAACATGAAATTAAATTAATTAAAACTAGTGAAAAGAAGAAAATCTTAAATGCATCTAGAGAAAAAAAGATGGGAAGACAGATAAGAATAACAGGAGTTTTCAAGTCAGGAAAAAGAAAATGCAAGCAAGGAGACAGTGGAGAAACCTATTTAAGATACTAAAAGTGAAATAAAACTCTCAACCTAGAATTTTATGCCCAGTAAAAATATCTTTCAAAATAAAAATGAATAAATAGTTATGATACGATCTAGCAATTCTAGTCTTAGATATATAATCAAGATAAAATTTTAAAAATTCATTCATTCAAAAATTTCTACACAGATGTCCATAGCAGCATTATTCAAAACAAATAAAAAGTAGAAACACCCCAAATGCCCATCAACTGAAACTGAGTAAGGGATAAACAAAATGTGGCATAGCCATATGATGGAATATTATTCAGTCATAAAAAGAAATGATACATGCTAAAACCTGGATGAATCTTTTTTTTTTTGAGACAGAGTCTTGCTCTGTCACCCAGGCTTGAGTGAAAACCTCGATGAATCTTTAAATCAGAATGCTAAGTGAAAGCCAGTTACAAAAGACTGTATATTGAATAATTCCATTTTTACAGAATTTCCAGAATAAGCAAACCTATTGAGGCAGAATATAGATTAGTGGTTTTCTAGACCTAGGAAAGGTTGCAAGGAATAAGGGAGTGACTGATAATGGATATGGGGTTTCTTTGGGGGGTAATAAAAATGTTCTAAAGCTGGTTGTGGTGACGGTTACACAACTCTTTAAATACCCTAAAAAATCACTGAATTGTACACTTTAAATGGGTGAATTATATAGTATATGAGTTATACCTCATTACAGCTGTTAAAAATAGAATTTTTAAAGGGTAAAATAAAGACGTTTCATACATAACAAAAATAAATAAATAAAAATGCTCAGGCTGGGCATGGGGGCTATGCCTATAATCCCAATATTTGGCTGGCTGAAGTGGAAAGATTGCTTTGGCCAGGAGTTTGAGAACAGCCTAGGCAACGTAGGGAGACTTCATCTCTACAAATAAAAAAATTAACTTGGTGTGGTGGTACATCCCTGTGGTCCCAGCTATTGTGGAGGCTGAGGTGGGAGAATCACTTGATGCTGGAAGGTCGAGCCTGCAGTGACAAAGTGAGACCCTAACACACACACACATACACACAAAAAAGGCAGCAACAAAAGTAAAAATAAATTCTTAATTACCAAAATATGCTATTATCTGAGCTTTTAATGAGTCATAATCTTTTTGCTTGCAGAAGGTATTGCCTCAGTGTTGATGGCTGCTGACTCATCAGGATGGTGGTTACTAAAGTTTAGGGTGGTTGTGACAATTTCTTAAGAAAAGACAACAATGAATTTGCTGCATTGACTGATTTTTTCTTCCTTTCACAGAAGAAAGAGTAGTAGAGATTTCTCTGTACTATGAGATGTTGTTTGATAGCTTTTTATCCACTGTAAAATGTCTTTCAAACTTGGAGTCAATCTTCTCAAATCCTGCCACTGCTTTATCATCAATTAAGTTTATGTACTATTCTAAACTCTTTGTCGTCATTTCAACAATGTTCAGATCAACTTCACCAGGAGTATATTTTGAAACCACTTTCTCTGCTAATCCATCAAAAGGAACTCCTCATCTGCTCAAGCTTTATCATGAGATTGCAGCAACTCAGTCACATCCCAAGCTTCGTTTCTAATTATAATTTTCTTGCTATTTCCACCACATCTGCAGTTACTTCTTCCGCTGAAGTCTTGAATCCCTCAAAGTCATCCATGAGAGTTGATATCAACTTCTTCCAAACTATTATTCATGTTAATATTTTAACCTCTGCCCATGGATCACACATTTTCTTAATGACACCCAAAATGGTAAATACTTTCCCCAAAGATTTTCAATTTACTTTTCCAATCAAACAGATAAATCACTACCTATGGCAACTATAGGCTTACAAAACATATTTCTTAAGAAATAAGACTTGAAATTCAAAATTAGTTCTTGATCCATGAAATATATAATGGATGCTTCACTAGCAGGCATGAAAACAATATTAATCTCCTTGTACATCTCTATCAGCACAATCTTGAGTGACTAGGTGCATTGTCAATGTGCAATAATACATTGAAATGCATCTTTTTTACTGAGCACTAGGTCTCAAAACTGGGCTTAAATTATTCAGTAAACCATGCTATAAACAGATGTGTTGTCATCCAAGCTTTATTGTTCTATTTATACAGCACAGGCCAAGTAGATTTCAAATAATTCTTAAGGTCCCTAGAATTTTTAGAATAGTAAATGATCATTGGCTTCAATTTAATGTCTCCAGCTTCATTAGCCACTAACAAGAGAAGATTTGAAGCCTCACTCGTTGAAGCTTTGAAGCCAGGCCTTGTTTTTTCCTCTACAGCTATGGAAGTCCTAGATGACTTCTTTTTCCAATAAAAGGTTGTGTTGTCTACACTGAAAATCTGTTGTTTAGTGTAGTCACCTTGTTCAATTGCCCTAGCTAGGTCTTTTGGATAACTTGCTGCATTTCTACATCAGCATTTGCTGCCTCATCTTGCAATTTTATATTATAGAGATGGATTATTTCCTCAAACTTCATAAACCAACATTTGCTGGCTTTAAACTTTTCTTCTATAGCTTTCTCACCACTCTCAGGCTTTCATAGGATTGAAAAAATTAGGGCCTTGCTCTGGATTAGGTTTTGGCTTAAGAGAATGTTGTCGCTGGTTTGATCTTCCATCCAGACCACTAAAACCTTCTCACTATAAGCAGTAAAGCTATTTTGTTTTCTAATAACTTGTGTGTTAACTGGAGTAGTACTGTTAATCTCCTTTAATAAGTTTTTCTTTGCTTTTGCATCTTGGCTGACTGGTTCAAGAGACCTAGCTCTTGAGCTGTCTCTGCTTTCTACATAACTTCCTCACTAAGCTTAATCATTTCTGGCTTTTGATTTAAAATGAGAGCCATGAGGCTCTTCCTTTCACTTCAACACTAGTGGCCACTGCATGATTGTTAATTGATATAATTTCAATATTTTTACATCTCAGGCATCAAGAAAGCCTGAGGAAAGGGAGAGAGACAGGGAGACACATGGTTGGTGGAGCGTTAGAACACACATAACATTGATTCAACTTACCATCCTATATGGTTTGCGGTGTTACAAAACAATTACAAGAGTAACATCAAAAATCATTGATCACAAATCACCATAACAGATCCAATACAAATTACCAAAATGTGATACAGAGACATGAAGTAAGCACATGCTATTAGAAAAAAATGGCACTGATAGATTTGCTTGATGCAGCATTGCCACAAAACTTCAATTTGTAACAAATGCAATATCTGCAAAGCACAATAAAGTGGAGTGCAATAAAATGAGGTATGTCTGTATATAAATATAGACAGAGAGTTTTACACACAGAGAGAGAGAGAGAGAGAGAGCAAACTATAGCTCCCACAGAACAGAAGTAGTAAGCAATACAGGTTTTCAACCCAATAATTTATTGAACTTAGTTATTACTAGTTTGCCTCCCATGGCAAAACTGTCCCTCAGTCTGCATTTTGCTTGATAACATTTGCATTTTATCGAAATCCTCCACAGAATATTTTTTATCAGTTTTCCTAGAAATAAATTTATTTTGCCATTTTACAACCAGTCTCTTCATTGTTTGCTTGTAGGCACATAATTTTTTTTTGACTATATTCTCCAAGTGTGTGAGGTATAATGTTGTTACTCTAAATCAACTTTTTCAACAAAAAACTACAGCAGCCTTTTACTGTAGCTCCAAGTGTTAGCTCCCCATAATTTGGCTGATTGGAAAATGTACCACCTTACTCATTCCAAAATATATTTCATTAGTATGCAATATACATTGTCTTCTACAATGTGAAATAAAGAAATTGATATGAAACAAAATGAAGCTATTACATCCAGAATAGAACAGCAAAATAAATGTAATTCCAGATGAAATTTGCACACATAAAATTTGGCTGTAAATATCACTGAAATAGTCATATGTTTTTACAATGAAGAGAAAAAGGTTTTTTGAAAAAAAAATTATTTGATATTGACAAGATTGCTAGCATGATCTCTAAAAGCTACTGCAACATTACTTCCTGATCTTTATGTTAATAATGAGGTGATTTATTAGCTTAAAATATATATATTAAATTATTTTCATATGCCAAGTTTTATTTTTGATAGCAGGGCATACAGCAGTGAACATAACATGCACACACACACAAATCTATTTTTTCGTGGAAATTAAAAACAACTAAGTAATTTAAAGATAACTATGAGTACGAAAAAATAGTAGTTGGGATTAAATTTAAAATTTCTAATCAGCAAGATAGAACTCACACTAGAAACTGACATTTGAAACTTCTGGGTAAATTCTTCTGCAAAACATTGTTTGTAAAGTCAGATTAAGCGCCCCTGTGTACACAGAGAGCAGATAGTTCATTTAAAATAAATTACAACAAAAGTCATATTATAACATCCAGGAAAAAGCTCTATCCTTTAAGACTATTTTAAAATTAAGGCACTAGTACTATTGGCTATTCTCTTTTTTCATTGATTTTTTTCTCAGAGAAATGCCTAACAATAATTAAGAGTAAATTATTTCCATTTCTTATTACAATCTGGTAATACAGATCTAGTTTATAAAAAAAAAAAAGGTAACCTGAGAAACAAGTGTTTATTATCATCATCATGAAGACCCAGCTTTGGGGTCAAATCTAGTCTTAAGGCTAAGGATAAGGAGCCAGAACTGGATGTCTAAGAGAATGAGAGGACTTGGAGAGCCAGACGTGGCAGGAGGCCTCATCCTGGTTATCCTGCCACTAAAATATGCCATAAATATTGAAAAGGGGAGTTGATTTGAACTGCTGTTCATGCACACCTTTTGGGTCAGAAAAAGTTGTAAGGCAGACATCAGGTAAACTCAAATTGATAACTAATCCAAAGATGAGACGCAATAAACCCGAAGAACAAGCAACATGAAACATTTTCCTCCCAATTTACATCAGTTGTAATCTAGCATATGATTTCATATAGTAAATAAAGTGTAAAATAAAGCACTGCTTTCTTTTATTACTTTTTGGAGATGGAATCTCACTCTGTCATGCAACATGGACACTATCATAGCTCAGTGCAGCCTCAAACTCCAGGCATTAAGCAATCCTCTCACCTTGACCTCCTAAAGTTCTTGGATTGTAGGTATGAGCCACCACTCCCAGCCAGCAATGCCTTCTTGATGTCCAACCTAATCGACAGGAAGCTCTGGGCCTTGCCTCCTGAGCCTCCTCTCCCTTTCTTATGAAACTGTCCTGCACCCAGCCACTTAAATATGTTGATAAATTAACAGCTTTGAGGACTTTTACTTCTGTCCCTCAGGGTTCTGTCTCTCAGGAGCAAGAATGTGAGCTAAGTGAATTGGGCTTCCCACATGTTCATCTCCAACCCAACGCCTGTCAGCAAAAACTCGACAATAATGTTCCTCTATGAATTGCTTCTTCCTATTCCAGCCTCATAATCTGGTCTTTCTATGATCAGATGGAAGCTCCTTGGAGATCTGAAATTGAAGAGGGATGTGCAAAGGCAAATGGGAAGGATGAGAATGTTGAACTGCCTACAGCAATGAGGTATCACCTGATCAGCTTTTCCCTTTGGCAGAAGAACTCTTCAGAGAACTGTTGACTTTATGAGAATGAAGGAGAAATTATAGTTCATTTAGTCAATATGGCACAAGGGCTGAAAGTAAATTTTCTTTTTTTAGATTCTCTAGCCTTTCCCTCAATAGTCAAAGTTGACAGGCTCTATCATCATACAATAATTTTTTTCTAAAAATCCAGTTTGACCTTTGTTAATCTTACTTGATTAGCTTCCCTTCCTTTAGGGAATTCTTTTCACAGACTCCATGTGGTCCCAGTGGGCTCACCTATGACAATGTTTTGCTAACCTTGTCACAACACGGCATAAGCCAGGTCGATCATTGACCTTTCGTGGTATATGATAAATAGATGCTGTAGGACAGTCCCGTTGTTCTGTATTCATATAAGCCTAGAACAGTCTACAGCTATTTCCACAAAATGGGGGAAAATTCATCAGGAATTGGAGAAAATGAGGTCCATATACAAGAATTGAGTTGAAAAATTAACAAGAGTCCTGAGAGTCTCTGGAAAAGGTAAGACCAGGTCAAAAAACTGTTATATTTGATTTCTTTTTCTTGTGTCTTTGTCCTCTAAAGTGGTTTGAGTTGGGACTAGTGCTTTCACCATCCACATAAAATATTGTGGCTAATGTAGCTAGTTGATTTCTAAAAGATTTAATTTGGAATGTGAAAATCCATTTAAGAGTACCAATCAACAGCAATTTATGATGTGTAAAGATGCATATGGTAGAGTAGTTAAGAGAACTAGAGGAGTGACCACAGACACAATTATGCTATAACATGCCATCATTAAGTGAAGCCTGCCTTGAATCTGCAGAATCTGCTAAGTGGGAGTGTACCTGCTTGTTGAGACTGATATATTTTCACAATAGGACAGCAGCAAAACTAGGATCATCCCCCAAAGCCTTCCAAGTATGAGTTCTCATGTTTCTATGATCTGAGACACTGGACCATAGAATGCTGATTCTGGTCATTGCAACTGTTTTTAATCTGCCTCTATTGAAACTGTGTGGGAACATACCATAAAGCTAAAAAAGCACATAGATGACACGGTACTGTTTTGCTACTTGTGCACGCAAGGATTAATATTTACTGGCCTGGCACATATGCACAAGAGAAATTTTAATTCTGGGAAATCTGCTCCTTGCTAACAAATTTAACATTAATTTGAAATCTAATATTAGAGACTTGCCACCTGATATTTGTAGTTGACTTTCTGCTAGATTACTTAACGTTATGTATGAAAAATTTAATATCTCTTATATTTCTTGACTTTTAGTTTAGTTTCTGACTTTTTAGATGATTTTTAAATTATTGAAGCATGTTAATAGAGTTAGGTTTTTTCTTAGTCTGCATTCCATCTTGAAATTCCTAAGAATTCCTAAACGATTTTTAATATTTGTGTACTTTAATGTTCACTATTTCTGTGTACAGTATTTTAAGATCAATGTTAAGGTACAGATAGGATTATCTATTTGAATTAGAACAATAATTTTTAAAAACCTGTAATATAGAAAAGTTAACTTCTATCTGGTTGCAATGCCAGAAAATAGTAAGTTGAGATTAGAACCCATGTATCTCTGATGTGCTGCTGCTTTGCAACACATAACTTGTGGGCTTTCTTAGGTTCTCTTGAATCTTGAATGCTTCCTGCTTTCTTTGTCTTGGAAAAGGCACACCATACTGTACCACCTCTCTACTTCGATATGTAAAGTAATCTGTACACAATCAGGTGTAGGTCCTGGCTTTCTGAGTGTTGCTAGGGGCTGGATTCTGCAAACCAGAAGTGTGCGAATGTTTTTCTAGATAGGCCACATTTTTATCAACAAGAAATAGGAGAGAGGTAGGAAAAAAAAAATCCCTTTACTCTGTCCTTCGTGGACTACGAAAGGTTAAAGACTTTTCTTGCAATACTCTGGACAACAGCACACGCAGGAAAAACAGATCTGCTCTGTCTCCTTATGGCTCTTCGTAAAGTAATTTGCCAGCATAGTAATGCATTGCATCACGTTCCAATTGTATTTCTGCCTGCTTAGTTTTACTTCTTATTTCACCTTCATGACCTTGGGCTTTTATTTTCCACTCCAAAAAAAAAAAAAAAAAAAAATTGCTGGCAAGCAATCCTTGCCTCAGGCTCTGCTTTCTAAAGGTTGGATTAGACAATGTCTAAGTCTTTAATCACTGGGACTTCAACCCAACTAATGGAATCAAAATATTACCTAGGGTTTTGTCATCATTATAGTTTTGGAATTACAAAAAAAATGTTATTTTATAATTAACACCTTTGTGTGTGTGTGTGTGTGTGTGTGTGTGTGTGTGAATGTGTGTAGGAAGAGGGAGAAAAAGTGTTTTGATTCCTGATGACTACATATATAGTAAATACAATTCTACAGAGATACAGAGACATACTAATAGCTGGGGCAATGTTTTTTTTCTAATATGTAGAAATTAAATTGTACTGGTCGCACTCTAAAAAAGCAGAATATAGCATCTTCTGAAATTAATGTATATGGTTAAATCTTCCAAATTCTATAACATTTCTAGCTATGTAAGGGAAACTCTATTTTCACCCCCAATGCATTATGATTTATCTTAATTCTGCATCTAAGTAAAAGAACTGAAGCTGTAATCAAACACAGGTTTGGCTGCTGGCCACTTGCAAAGCCTAATAAGAATGAGGTGTGGTGAATGGAAAGTGACTTTATTCCAGAGCTAGCGGTGGGGAAATGGCCAAGGCTTCATGCCTTAAGGAAACTAGTTCAACTTTTTGACAAAATGCAAGGGCTTAAGAAGAAGAGAGCTTCATATGAGGGTCATGCAGGAGGGGTGAGGGGGTGCAGATCTGTGTGACTTGTTCTGATTACTTGAGTTATTATAACATCTGGTGACTGCACTGGCACCATCCCAGGCACAATAGGGGGGTAAATTAACTGTAGGCTTGAGGTGATCTCCTGGTGGGGAAGAATTCCTGATGTGGCTAGATTGTTTCAAGATCAAGTCCCTGGGGCTGGGTGCGGTGACTCATGCCTGTAATCCCAGCACTTTGGGAAGCTGAGGCAGGTGGATCGCTTAAGGCCAGGAGTTCGAGACCAGCTTGGCCAACATGATGAAACCCCATCTCTATTAAAAACACAAAAATTAGTTGGGCATGGTGGCACATGCCTGTAACCCCAGCTACTCGAGAGGCTCCAGCCTGGGTGACAGAGCAAGACTCTGTGAAAAAAGAAAAAAAAAGAAAACCAAAACCCATTAAGTCCCTAGAACTGATACAGGAGCCAGGCAGTGAAGTGCTGGGTAGAGAAGGGCAGGGTCCCTGGCTGGGGCTCCACCCTTGAATCTGAGCCCATGGACCTAAATGAGGACAAGCATTTCTGTTTTTGCACCCAAAAAGTCGCCTTTTGGCATACCACACCACCCATCCTGTGCCCATAAACACCTGAGGCACTAGCAGGCACAGACACAAGGGGATGGACAACAAGAGGAGCAGAGGAACATACCCATAGACAGAAGCAGAAGCCAGCAGGCCATCCATGGCGGGAGGATGCAGAATTCAGCCTGGGCAGTCAGAGGAGGATCTCCAGGGGAAGACCACCTTCCCACTCCATCCCCCTTCGGCTGCCCATCTACCTCGATGAGTGCTACTTTCACCACTTAATAAAACCTTGCACTCATCCTCCAAGCCCAAGTGTGATCTTATTTTTTTGGTACACAAGGGTAAGAACCCAGGATACAGAAAGTCTTCCGTCCTTGTGATAAGGCTGGGGGTATAATTGAGCTGATTAACACAACTGCCTGCAGACAGCAAAGCTGAAAGAGCACACTGTGAATGCACACCCACTGGGGCCTCAGGAGCTGTAAACACTCAACCCTAGATGCAGCTGCAGGGTTGGAGCCCAAAAACACTCCCTATGACCTGCCCATCTGCGTACTTCCCCTAGGGGTTTGAGCAGCAGGACGCTGAAGAAGTGAGCCACACCCCTGTTGCACACTCTGCAAGGGGGATAAGGGAACTTCTCCTATTTCAGAACTTCTAAGCAAGAATTTCAATAGATAAGGGAAACTGCAAGGGAGTGAGGTGAAAAAAAGAGAGCAAAGGTTACCACTTCATTATTAAGAAGCTAAACATGAAATAAGCAAGAAGGGGCTGGGCGTGGCACTTTGGGAGGCTGAGGCAGGTGGATTACCTGAGGTCAGGAGTTTGAGACCAGCCTGGCCAACATGGTGAAACCCTGTCTCTACTAAAAATACAAAAATTAGCTGGGTGTGGTGGTGGGCACCTGTAATCCCAGCTACTCAGGAAGCTGAGGCAGGAGAATTGCTTGAACCCAGGAGGCAGAGTTTGCAGTGAGCTGAGATCACGCCATTGCACCCCAGCCTGGTCAACAAGAGCGAAACTCCATCTCAAAATAAATAAATAAATAAATAAATAAATAAATAGGCCAAGTGTGGTGGCTCATGCCTGTAATCTCAGCACTTTGGGAGGCCGAGGCGGGCGGATCATGAGGCCAAGAGATGGAGACCATCCTGGCCAACATGGTTAAACCCTGTCTCTACTAAAAATACAAAAAATTAGCTGGGTGTGGTGGCACATGCCTGTAGTCCCAGCCACTCGGGAGGCTGAGGCAGGAGAATCGCTTGAACCCGGGAGGCAGAGGTTGCAGTGAGCCGAGATTGCGCCACTGCACTCCAGCCTGGTGACAAAGTGAGACTCTGTGTCAAAAAAAAAAAATAAATAAAATAAATATATAAATAAATAAATAAAAGCAAGAAGGGAAAAAGAGAAAAGTGGGGGTGAAATGTTTAAAATTAGGGTACTTTATTACAAAGCCCCCTTAGAAGGAAACTATGCCCCTTGAACATTCTACATTGAGTAGGCATGGTAAACCAATGATACTCAGAATTTAAACAATATCCTATTTTATTATCCTATTTTATTCTATTTTATTTTCTTTTGAGTTATTTATTTGCCAGTATTCTTACAACTGAGTACAATAGGTAATGTACTCATTCTTCATGTGTGCTAAAGTGAAAAAAATAGTAGAGAAAAACAATTAGATACAGTGTACAGAGACGTCTTTATACATGAGTGTACATACATATCTAACCAGGTTTCCTATACTTGCCCTCAATGTTTCTACCCCTTATTTTGTATTCTCTGAATATATATTTTAGTTCTAATATACTATTTGATGTCAAAAAACAGGTTTTGTATTTTCATATTCAAGTTGATTATAATTCCTTAGACCTATGTATTTAATTATATGCCTAATAACTCCCAAGCATATAGTATTCTAAGCTCTATGGGCACTGTAGGGGGCAGGGGGGTGTTACATTATAATAGCTGGTTAGGTTTTAAGCGGAGTGACAAGAGGAAGGGAACCACCTGAAAATTAAATGCAAAATAGTCACAAAGCCTTTTGTGCATAACTGAGCCTGCAGAGTTGTTGGAATTCTATGAACAACAAGAGCATCTAGAAATGACTATGTAGTTATGATACAGGCATGCTCCAGGTCAGTATACCCTCTTAGCCCATGTCTGAGGCCTTCTAGACTCAAATTTCTACATGTTAGCTTATTCTAGAATACCAGGTTGAGCAATAAAACTTCAAGGATGGCTTTATTATACTTTAGTTTTAGGCACAAACCATAGTTTTAGGCACACACCATAAAACAAAAGGAAATGTCTGACCTCTCAGGAGGAGTTGAAGATAATTTGCAGCTGTAAAATAATATTAATCTCTTAACTTCCTTGCACACCCCTTTCTCCTGTCCCAGACTCCATCTCTATCACTTATATTTTATGCCTCTAATCCTTGACGTATGTGAGTGTAATCTAAAACCACAGGGAGGATATATGGTTAACAGGGATTCATCACAACATGTTCATTCATTCTGTGGAATAGCAAATAAGAGAAAAACAACTTGTATAACTTAAAGTGAAACGCAATTCTTGTCTCTGCTTCATTTTTTTCAAGTTCTATTGAGACACTTTAAAGAGCCTCAGGCATTTTTTAACTTGGATTGTTACCTACTATGCAAATACACTTGAGAGAACCTCTTTGATCATCATGTTAGGTTTATAAAGTTAATCTAAAAATGAATCTTTAGGCTATAAATGTCCTAATATGCAATATTAATAACAATGCTGAATAAAACCTGAGAATAAAATCCAGTTGAATATTTTCAGAAGATGCTCCCAGGTTGAGGCTTCTTTGCTTAGATAAAGAATCTGGGTTCTTTTAAAAGATGACAGATGTACATTTTTTTTTTTTTTTTTTTTTTGCATTTCACTTGATATACAATTTCAGCTACAAAAGACAAAACTGAGGAGTTAGTCAGTATTAGATTCAGGAATGTGAAAAGACCTATTATTATAAAGAAGAAAGTTATTTACTCTATCCTATCTTTGCAAAGCAGAGGCAATGCTCTATTAAAAGACAACAACAGCTCTCATAGTTTGTGCAAAATGTTCCAGAATTTTACTGTAGATGTTTTATCACCACAACTAGTTTATAAGCAAGTGGAGAAGAGATATGCTTGTCTTTTAGGCCTTTCTCACATCCCACTACTGGCCCCAAATACCTAACAAAATAGACACATGAATACATGCTATTTTAGTTGAAGTGGAGAAATGAGAGGCCTGCATTTCTTTTAAACATAAAATCCCATTATACCAATATTTGAATGTTCTTTTCCTAAGATCTAGGCTTCCCAGTCTTGGTATCTGCAAAATACTGAAAGCAGATTACTCAGGAACTGCCAAATGGAACCTTATTGATTAGTGTTTTCTTCCTCCAAAGCACATTGCAATGATAATTCTTGTTCTGAATAGCAAGTATATGCTGGCACTAGACTCTGAAGTCCCTTCAGTATCATCAAAAGAGTATCAAGTTTCCATCTGCTTTTGAGAAGCAAGGTAAACTTTTCATTAAACAATTCATTAATCAAATAAATAATTTCCTGATGACTTCAAAAAATGTGATTGTATGGTCATTTTCTTTGTGGTCTTTATATAATCAGCCTTGGATGGGGTCATGTAGGAGAAGGGCTTTCTAACTGGTTCTACTGTTTCTCTCATCCATCATCTATACTGTTTCAGATTTATATATCACATCAAGGGTGTCCCCTCTCACCACTCCTATTCAACATAGTATCAAAAGTCTCGGACAGAGCAATCAGACAAGAGAAAGAAAAAAAGGCCACCCAATTAAAAAGAGAGGGAAGTCAAACTATTCCTCTTTGCAGATGACGTGATTCTATATCTGGAAAACTCTGTAGTCTCGGCCCAAAAGTCCCTTCAGCTGATAAACAACTTCAGCAAATTCTTAAGATACAAATTAATATACCAAAATCACTAGCACTGCTATACACCAACAGCAGTCAAGCCAAGAGCAAAATTAGGAATTCAAACCCATTCACAATTGACACATTAAATTTATTTATTCCGTTTATGCTGGACATGGCTGGTGGGAGTGAGAGTGGGGAACAAGGAAAATGGACCTAAGAGTGATTATTTTGCAAGACCTTTGGAGCATCCAGATTCTTCTATAAAAGTTTAGTGTTCCTATGTGCATAAACTTGTCACTAAATGCTAAGATACCAAAGAAGGATAATATGGTTTCTGAATGAGACTACAAAGGAGCAATGTCTTTTCACTGAAGGCAATGCTCTTATTGGGCTTCTCCTATTTATCACAATACTTAGACTGTTTTGAGAAAGGCTCTTCTGCTCAAAAGACACAGAAATATAGAAAAACTCATTCAAATCAGGAGGGATTCATTGGAACATTATAAGTGCAGATGCAATAAAAATCTTATGAAGACATAATATGGATCAAATGAGAACTAAAATTGTGTCAAAGGACAATAACTTTTGTTTCTCAGTAACTATACACTGTCTTGTCCTTATTTTTCTCTATACATTTGCTCAAGTATTCCCTCATAGCAACTGGCTTCCTTATTACTTAAATTTGCACAGTCACATAACTAGTTAAACTGTTAAATCTACAGACCATTCAGCTCCATTTCTCAAAGTTACCTAGCAATCTCTCAGCCTTCTAAACATAATCTTGAAAAAGGGATTGGGATGAAAAAATTTACATCTTAAGTTACCTAATTTTCTGTTTTTTTTCCAGGCACTAAGCATTGACAAACCTTTGCATGACTTCCTTACTTTACTTCGTGAATCCTTTTCTAATAAATCATAATTTGGTGACTGCATCTAGTATATAAGATGTTTCTATTTCTCAGGTGTTGTAGGTTGGGAAATATTATGCTTTATTAATTTGAGGATGAGGGTAGGTATCCAAAACATGCAAGGAAACTTCAGAAAGTTTATTTAAAAATTCAATTAGAAGATAAAAGTTAAAAATGTGTAAGCTTTATTTCACAACGTAAGTTTCATCACGTTCGAGACACCTCTGTAAGTGATCATGGTAGCCAGTTAGCCCATCCCTAAAGAATTGGGAGTGCTAAGAATTTAAGAATGCCTTGCAGTCTTTTTAACATTATTAACTGAATAAAAATGGGTACCCTATATACATTTTTTAAAGACTAAGAAACAAATAAACAAATTGGAAGGAGCCAAATCACAACTGCATGGTGGATGATTTTACCTGAAAACTTTTACAAAATTGCCCTTGTTTGATATGAGGAATGAGAAGGAGCATTGTCATGGTAGAGAACTTTCTGGTAAAACTTTCCCAGGAGCTTTTCTGCTAAGGCTTTCTTTTTCTCAAAACACTCTCATAATAATTAAATGTTATTGTTCTTCGGCCCTCCAGAAAGTCAATAAGCAAAATGCCTTTTTGTATCTTAAAAAACTATTGCAAGGACCTTTGTTCTTAACTGGTCCACTTTCACTTTGACTGCAACAGTTCTGTTTCTTGGTAGCCATTGCTTTGATTGTGCTTTGTCTTCATACTGTTACAGCACTGTTTCATCTTCTGCTACAATTCTTTGAAGAAATGATTCAGGATCTTAATCCTGCTTGTTCAAAATTTCTATGGAAAATTGCTTTTGTCTACAGCTGATGTGGGTACAATGGTTTTGACACCTATTGATTGAAATGTTTGTGCAACTTAAATTTTTCAGTCGAAATTATATAAGCTGAACCAGTTAAGATGTCTATGGTGTTGACTGTGGTTTCTGCTGTTAATTACTGATGTTCTTCAATTAGTGCACAAACAAGGTGAATGTTTTCCTGGCAAATTGATGTGGATGGTCTTCCACTGCAGCTTCATCTTCTCCATAATCATGTCCTTTCTTAAACAAGTTATTGATTTGTAAATGACTGGTTCCTTTGGGGCATTGTCCCCATAAACTTTACAGAAGGCATTAATGATCTCACCATTCTTTCACCCAAGCTTCCCAATAAATTTGATGTTTGTTCTTGCTTCAATTTTGGCAGAATTCGTGTTGCTCTGATAGGGGCTATTTTCAAAGTGATGTCATATCTTTCTTAGCTCCTTGAACTAGATCCTATTTGTACATGTTACAGAAAATTAGTACAAGTTGATTTTGGTGCAAAAAATTGAAATCCATGTATAGTTTATTTTATAATATGCATTTTTCATGAACTTTTTAGAAACCTTCGCATATTGTTCTACTTTATGTTAAAATATAATTATTATAAAAAATAAAAAAGTTGACCATGGGAGTAGATAAAAAGGTGGAATTCATAAAAGTTTATGATTATATTACTGTGGACATTAAGACATTAAGAAAAATCTGTGTTTAAAATAACTTACACATCGTAAGCTTGGGTTACTCTGTGCAGGTTGACACCAATCACTGAGGCATAGAATATCCAAGGAGAAACCAATTTTGGAGATGCTGAGTTCTATTTTGAGGATGTTGATTTTTCATGAATGTGGAGTATTGTTTATCTGACTAGCGTTTGCATATAATGTATATGGATTTGATATGGAAACTTGAGCTAAACACAATTATAGTTACCAGACTATGAGAATAAGATTAAAATCTGTACTGAAAACAGATATAATCTGTAGAACTGTTTAGATAGAGCAGTGCAGACAGCTAAGAAAACCCTGGAACAACCAAATTTTAAGAGACTGGGAAAATAAAAATCGAACCATGTAAATAATATTGAGAATAAATGATATGAGTTAGGCAGACAAATGAAAAGTTATGATGGCTTAAAATTGACTGAAACGTTTGAGGCTACATTGGTTGCGTAAAACAGAAAACAAAAGTAGCAGTAGCTTTAAACCAACATGGATTTATTTGTCACGTAAAGTAATTCTAAAGCTTTAATTCAGGTAGTCCAGGGCTGTCTGGAGTAATTGTTTTATAAAGTATACAAGGCCTAGGCTCTTTCCAGATCTTTGCTCTTCATTTCTAATATGTAACAGTTATTCTCATAGTCCAAAGTTATTTATTACGAGTTAGTTATTACATTCCTTTTCCATAAATCTCAAATGGCAGGAAGCTAAATGAAAACCAATAGCCTGCATATTTCAGTTAAGACCGAGTCTGTTGTGCTTCTCTCACTTCCATTTGAAGACATTAGGTGGAGACCAGAACTCTGCTTGCTGAAATCAGAATGCCTCTAACATCCATACTGTACTCAGTACGAGTCAATATGGGTCTCAAGAACTCCTCTGAGCCCTGGCTTCATATCAAATACTTCATTCTACAGGTCTAAAGAGCAAGGAAAAGGTTTTTAGATAAGCAAAATACATAAATCGGTCACTGTTGTATAATATAAACCTAAAGTGGTATGGATGATAGAAGGAAGGTTCAGTAGGACCAGTTAGGAGGCCCTTGTCTTACACAAGCCCACACAAGGTTGATCATACAAGAGTCACAAATAAAATTGCTCTCTAATCGTATTTCTTCAAATAATCAGAAAATTAGTTATTTTTCTTCATCAATTATCTATTTAATGAAAGGCTTACTTTATGTCTCAAAAGCAGGTAGAAATTTAACATTCTTTTGATGTTACTGAAGCGACTTCAATCTTTAACTTAATATAAAAATTAGGGTGACAAATTGCGCTTCTTTCTTACATGTTATATTTTACAGGCTCATTTTTCTACAGGTCTGAGCATTTAGCTGGTTAGGACTAATGCAATAATTTCTCAGCAACTGCAGATAGCATCATAAATGTGCTGATTAAACGATGCTTGCTCAATGCCAAAGTTTATCACTTGAGCAAAAGAAGCTGAAGGCAAAAGAATTAACTTCATTTGAAATTAAAAAGAAAAGAAAGTTGTGAATATGGATTCTACGTAACTCCAATAAAAAAGCCCCAGGCATGCAATTAATAGGAGTCATTTTGGCTGCACTTCATGGAAAAATGCTGCATAAAAAATGCAAAGCAATTCTGGAAAGTATTCAGGCCTTTCTGATAAACTCTAAACCCCATTTTCACTGTGAAGCCTTAAGTCACCACCAGTGAGCCTGCAATCCTCTCGGTGGTTGATTGTTTTCGATACATTTAAAATGACAGCCTTGCTCCCTTTGTTAACTAGGAAAGCAGTAAATTGCATGCCATCTTTCTTATCATAAGAAATGTGTAAAAAATGGCAGCATGAAAGGGCATCTTCAACTTAAAACAAAGAAAAACTATTTTATAAAAAAGAGAAATATGAAGAGTTTCAAACAAAATAAACTCTATTTTGAAGTATAACACACTGCATTTTTCTACCCAATCAATTTCTGGTTTAAACAATACTTCCTAATATGAGAGAGAGATGGAACTCTAAAGGATGTGAAGAATAATGGGATATTTTGTCACCATAGAATTGGAAGATTCAGTTCAGGTCAGCTGTTATATCTCAATGGAATAATTATTAATTTTGACCTACATTTTATACAATCAAACACACTGAGAACACTTCAATTATTGAGAACAAATATTTAACATAAAACTAAGTGGATAAAAGCATATTAAGAAGTAACTGTGGAGTGTGCAGTTGGTTTTAAATACACACACCAATAAAAACATAGCTAAAACCACATTAAAACACCTAAGTCATATTAGTTATCACTGGTCTCAGAGAGAGATATGCATTTGAGGTAAATATTTTACCAATCTCAACTTTTTTTTTTTTTTTTTTTTTTTTTTTTGGAGACAAGATCTAGCTCTATGATCATAGCTCACTGTAACCACAAATCCCTGGACTCAAGCAATTCTTACACTTCAGTCTCTGGAGTAGCCAATCTCAACTTTCTAAAGCACAAAGTTTTTCTTCATTTTAGGTTGTACTGAAATACCCTGTATATTTTTTACCTGCCATTTTTTAACCTAGACAAAGAAGATTTAGTTGTCTTTGTCTCATACCAGAATTCCTGTACATGAATAATACAGATCTTCACGCCTACGGAGTTAAGACCACTTACCACTTTAAGCATAAGCTTGATTCTCCCCTTTCCCCTTGAAGTAGAACAGAAAGCCATTTCCAACAAATAATACAACAGGATAAATAGAAGAAAAGAATAACGGTTCACTAACCAACTTGTTAATAAGGTCTGATATTTGTCCATCTGTACATGTATTCATTTTCTACCAATTTTCATGCCATTTATATATCCACTTCACCATCCTTAATTCCTTAGCTCCCCAACAACTCAAACAAAACCTCATCAACTTTAGAAGGTCCAATTGAGCAATGTAGAATTAACTTCTCTCACCTGTAAATCCTTATTTGTTTTCCATTAAACAGTATTCCCTTAGTATATACATTGTAAAGTACTTAATTATTAAATACAAAGCATGGTGCCTACTCTAATACATCGTCGACTCTTTGAGAAAAATAACTGAATCTTTTATTTCTATCTAATCTTCAAATACCCTGTTATCATTACCACCAAAAATTACCTATTTTTAATAACTTATCTGCACTTGTTTCCCATCTTTACTTTGAAGGAAAAAAAAGTTTAGTTATTTGATATTTAATGGAGTAGTATCTTTCCAACTTGAGTTCAGATGGAAGTAGCCATGTGTATTTCTGGGGTTATGTGTTTGCTACCATAACTATTTAAGAATACACTACCAAAAGGAGATTGCAATACTCTACATGCATGTACATTTCCAGGAATCTCAGAATTCCAGCTGTGACTTTAATACTTCCCAGCATGTCAAACTCTGCTCCAGGAAAGTGTGACAAAAATTTGGCTTTAGTGTACTCAAACAAAATTTTCCATGCTAGATTACATGCACATTTTTTCCAAGCATTGTACATCAGATCTTAATTTTTAAAAAACACTTTTCTTCTAAACTTTTCAAACTACCTGATTTTCAAGGCAAAGTTTAAACTCTTAAGATTTATTAACTTTTTCTCATGACAACTCTATTCACTTGGTGTTATTTTATTTGTGTTTTATGCCTGATTAAAATGTACCCTAGTGGGACTTTATGAATGATCTAAGATCATAACAGTTAGTCAGAGTTAGAGGCAGATTTGTCAACTCACAGTCTGATTTCAAAACCTGCATTCCAACCATTACTCTTTCTTACGGTTTTCCTAAATACAATGTTTGGTATTTATTAAAGTGATATCAATTGGTTAATATATTCAAGCAGACTCTTCAATTATACTTGAATCCCATTGGTTACCCTTTTTCAAATGTTTTTTATCCTTTACTTTTTCTGAGAAGAACAATTTATATGAATAAAGATTAACCCAAGTTGATCCTTATTCCATCAACAAATTATTTTAATATATAGGTAATATGTTTTATTCTGACTGCCTGAAATATTCAAAAAAGGGTCAAGTAATTCATAATGTGCAAATTTCTCAGAGACAATTAGCACACCTTTTTTTTCAAGGAGCAAAGAGCCTCATGGAAAGAAAACATTACGAAGGTAGGATTCACATTAGACACAATACGCTACCTGAGGAAGACAGATAAAATTATATTTTCTGACAATAAATTTCATCAAGGGGAAGAAAATGTAACAACAAAGCTGAAAAATACTGTAATGTTGTTTTAAAATATAAAAAATAAAGAAAAGTGAGCAAAAATTTCAAAGATCACCATAAAATAGAAATAGAGAAAATCAGAAAAAGAGGTGACAGCCAGATAATAGGAGGATGTGAAATGAGACCTAACAAAACTCAGGAAAGTACTGGCAAGAAATCCAAATTGAGACTAAATTAATAAAAGCATTTTTTAAAAAGAGAAAACTATGGAAAGCTCATAAGTGCATTGAGGAAAAAAAGAGAATGAGGAAATCAATCAAAATTAAAAAGTAGATTTGAAAGAAAATAACACAAAGAAAGCAAACATGGAATAGTTATGCACACAAAGAACAGTAGTGTGTGTATAGAAACAATGATATTGTTCTTGTATTTATTATACACACATATTTTAAGCATATTATAATCCATTTTTCTACATTAACATATAATGTAGGGGTGTTCAAACTTTTGGCTTCTTTTAGCCATGTTGGAAGAAGAATTGTGTTGATATAATACACTAACATAAAATACACTAACACTAACAGTAGCTGATGAGCTAAAAAAAAAAATCAGAAAAAAAATCACAATTTTTTTTTTTTTTTTGACAAGGTCTCGCTCTATCATCCAGGCTGAAGTGCAGTGGCACAATCTTGGCTCACTGCAACCTCTGCCTCCCGTGTTCAAGCGATTCTCCTGCCTCAGCCTCCTGAGTAGCTGGGATTACAGGCATGCGCCACCATGCCAGACTAACTTTTTATTTTTAGTAGAGACAGGGTTTCTCCATACTGGCCAGGCTAGTCTCAAACTCCTGACCTCAAGTGATCTGCCTGCCTTGGCCTCCCAAAGTGCTGGGATTACAGGCACGAGCCACCACACCCGGCCAAAATCTCATGATGTTTCTATAAAGTTTATGAATTTGTATTGGGCTGCATTCAAAGCAGTCCTGGGCGGAGGGTTGAACAAGCTTGATTTTAGTGCGAGAAGAGGAGCAAAATCCTTTGATGCTCAGACAAAAAGTCAATTATAAGAACTCAGTATGATTATATAAGAACTTATAATTCAGTATGAATTATAAGAACTCAGTATCTTATTTTATGTCTGATAATTTTTATCATTGTTTTACTTGGAAATCCTTAATATGTCTTATTAAATGTATTTATAATCACTTTATGCTTTTACTTAGAATATTAAGAGAATAACTGTAGCTAAAATAAATATTAATTATTCTGTATAATTAACATGTATCTTATCAGTTATTAATTGCCCTTATTAATTAAGTTTTTCATTAGAGTACTGTGGGCATCCCAGCTTTATCATGTCAACAGAAAAGATATTTTCTCTTTTCCAAATATCTTTATAGTTATCTTATTTGTTCCTCCCATTGCATTCACTAAAACCTTTCATTCAAATTAAACCAATAATGAGTATAGCAAAAATAACCTAAAGTCTAGGTCTGATTTGGTAGTTGTTTCGATATTTATCATTTAGGACAATATTTGGTATGAATTTTAGAAAATAAATTTTATTATATTTGTAGTGGTTTCTTCTATTTAGACTTTTTAAAATGGAATCTGAATAATTTTATTATATTTCCCAGTTCATATTAAGGAACCCCATAATTTTATCACTATAATTTACCATTTAATATGGTAGGTTATAATATGTACATAATATAATATGTCATTTAATGTAGTAGATTAAGTTGGTTACTTTTTAAACATGGAAACACCATTTAAATTATATAATCACATTCTGTTTGATTACCCTTGACTCATTGTTTATTTTTATTTTCTATTTTGTTTAGAATACATGCAGCAATATCCAATAGAAAAATGTGAATATTTTTATATTATCCTTTTCACAGGATTTTATTAGGTTCTCATAATAAATATAGTCTAGCCCTGCCAATTGAATTACTTTATCAGATTATCTGCTCTTTCAATACTAGACAAAAGGCTAAATGTTACAAAATTATAGCTACACAGAAGGAATAAGATACAGTATTCTATACTACTGTAGGTTGACTAGGCTTAAAAATAATGTTATATAATTTCAAATACCTAGAAGGAGAATATTGACTATCCCCAACACAAAGAAGCGATAAATCTTTGAAATAATATATACGCTAATTATCTGATCAGTGTACATTGTATGTATCCAAACATCACTATGTACCCTATTAATATGTACAATTATTACGTGTCAATTAAAAAAATTGTGAAGCCTTGTGATGATTGATCTTCTTCACTATTCTAATATCTTCTATTAAAATTATGTATTCAAAATTTTTGCCTCTTCTGAAGTCAATTTTCAAATGTATACTTTATTAGAAAAGTGTGCATTTTCTGTTTTCAAATATGTTAATCACATTTATTTGTGATCGTTGCTCATTTTTTATTCCTAATCTTGCATAATTTCAGTCTTTCTGAATTTCTCTTATTTTTTTCTAACCAGACATTAAATAGTATAGTTGCTTTATAATTATTTGAAACCACCAGATTTGCATTTATTAATTCTCCCTGTTATAACTACTTTTTACTTTCCTTATTTTCACTGTTTATCTTTTTTACTGTTCTCCCTGTGATTTATTTTGAATTATTTTATTGTTATTTTTCTTCTATCTGAGAATACTATTTTTTATAGTTTTAAATAATAATTTTTAAGAGAACACATTTTTCTCTATCTACAGTTTTTATTTCTGCGAATACATGTACAAAATAGCTTATCTGTATTTATTATTCCTTTTAATTTTTACTTTGATCAAAAGTTCTTTAATAAAGACAATTTTTTATTTCCAAAATGACTATAATGTTGCTAATATTTTAACAATATATTTTCCAATTTTTAAATTTTATTAATAGAGAAAGGATCTTAGATTGTCAAGTTTTTAAACAATGGTTTAAAATATTTTTATTGTGAGCACTTACATTATCAATTCTCATTACTATTCTGTGCCCATATGAAGCATAATAATTATTACACAATGGAGGTAACTGTGTCTGTGTATATATAATTATATTATCTGTATTTACATAATTTTATTTTTTACAATACATGTCAAATCAGAAGGGATTATGTTGATTGCTTATGCGCTGATTGTATTTTATTTAGTTACCATTTGCATTTATAATAATGTTTCTTCCATGTATTTAGTTCTTATCTTGTTTGGTACACATAAAATTATGCAATATATTCTTAATAAATTGTGCATTTTTCATTATTCAGTGTTCCACTGAAACCTATTATATGTTTTATTTGTTTTCCACCTTGTCTAATATTAGCCTAAGAAGTTCTGATTATTTTTTTAATTTGTATTTGTTTGGAAGTTTGAGATTTTAATTTTACAAAGGAGGCAATATCAACCTAAGAATCTGTGCTCAGTGGCACACTATTAATTTAAAGTTTGTGCCCAAAGAAAACTGCCCTGAACTCACTAAATTGAAATAACCAATATTGTGACAAGATCTCCATTCAAGGTCTCCATAGTTTCAATTTTTTAGCTAACACTGTCTGTACAAAGCGTGGTGGAACTGAACCATTTAACTCACACGTGGTTTGGTGGAGAAAATAAAAACAGCGGAAGAGACCTGGAAAATCCTGTCCCTCATTAGGGAATTAGATACACAGGTCATCAATCCACATTAAAATACCTTAAGGAGCATTATCATAAGGAGTTTGGTGAAGATTAGCTTGGATATCTGCAATAATCAAAATCAGGGAAGATTTGCTTTAACCAGTGTGAAAATTGGAGTTAAACGTCATTATGTAGTCTTTATGTCCTCAGCACAAGATGCTGGTCATCAGCAGAAGAGAGGTGGAGAACCATTTCCCCTTTAGGGAATGTTTCTACTTAAGTTTTTAGAGCCTCAGATATATTTAAATCTTAAGCATGAACATAAGTTACACATTTTTTATTATCTTGTATTTCTACCTTAGGAAAGAAAACAAAAGTCTATACCTAATTGAGCACATACATGTGCAGATCTTGTGCTCCATATTTCAGAGAGCGGAAGCAGAATGGCCAAATGAAATCCAGTCCTCAGTGATTAGTTAGAATTAGTCACATAATGTATTCTATTGCCCAATATTGACACAGAATCAGACTTAAAAAACTAAAAGACAAAAACCTAACATATGTAGTTGAGAAGATAGGTGAAAATCTAAGGTGAACTCTAATAAAATGTCTATTATAGTTTGGATGAGTTTCCAGAAGAGAGTTTAGCTATGCCGCCCTCAGTTGCCTAAGCCGGCTAACTTCTTCAGTATGCATCTGAATCTACAATTGACACGAGTTGGGAAATAGGGGAGTAGGCAGTAACTGATAATGACCTAAGGGGACTAGAATGAGGTTCTTCTTATTTTAAAGTAAGATAGCTACAAAATGCAGCAAGTAATTAAACCTAAGAGATTAGTCATGACTCAGAGCCTTTGAATCACAATTTAGTAACTGAACAAGACATCCTAACTAGAAGACACAGAGCAGTTGTCTAGAGCTGAGGAGACTAGAAGAGAAGCAAATAGGTGTCAGCAAAACAAAATGCACACCTTCAGCAGGAATCATGTACCCAACAGTAAATGATTAATCTTCAGAAACTTGGAAGGAATTAATTTTAGAAGACCAAGGCTGTGAGATGACTGATAAGGGCATCAAGGGCGTATTTTGTATTTATTCCCTAAATAAGGTATTTTTTCCCCTAAATAAGGATGAGGTTCGTGAAAAGAAGTAAGAAAACACTGGTTTTCTTTTCCAATAAGAATAAATTTATTGGAGAATAGAAATTAAAAGCCTTAGTTCCATGAGAAGATAGTTTCTTGACAACAGCAGAATGTTTGAGGGAATTTTAGGTTGCATGCATAACCTGCCCTATCCTGTACCAGATGAGTACAGTTTTACTTTCTTCTTTTTAAATATTACCTCATCACTCCAGCAGCACTGTCTCACCAACACCTGCCAATGAGTTCTCATGGTCCTCTATACAGAGGACAAGATGCAGTCACATCACTTCATCCCCCACCAGGGAATGGGCTGACTAGGCAAGAAGAAAAACACACAGAGTAGCCCTATTCTACTACATTTCTGCTGGTTTTCATTTGCTATCCAAAGTATACTTATTTGATGATTGCTATAAACAGCAATGATCTAAGTTGCTCACATGTCTATCACTGTAACCCTACTCTATAGTTCCTGTTCAACTTCATCTCTCCTTAGTGGTAATTATTATGATAAATTATTAGTATTGTTATTATTATCCTCACTAGGCAGTTCCATCTTTTCTTCTTCTCTTTGGTTATTGAACCATTACTGGTCAGATTCCTGGCTTTATATTTTACTCATATCATATTCATTCATACATTCATTCATTCATTCAAGACACTTTTGGACTTTTGTGTGGCATGAGCCATGCAACATATTTTTAAAAAATGCAAATTTTAATCAGAAATAAAACTACATGATGTGAAACAAAAATATTTAATGTTAGATCAAAATATATAGATAGAATCAATAGCAGCTTATATGTCATCACTTCAGTACTCAATAGAAAAAACAAGGAAATATCTAAAAAAATAAATAAAATTATTAGAAACTAAAATGATTGATAGGATTTGGAAATGCAGGAATGGGATATAGAAATAATTTTGCTTGTAGAATAATTAGAAGGAAATATTGCAGGTTCTATGGAAGAAGAAGTTAGTGGCTCACTTCTTCTTCCATGGGGAAATAATGTTGGAAGGATTTTTAAAGGCTTAGCTAAGACAGAAGTCTTTCAGGCCAATAAGCATTATTGTTTGTATGAGTTTCATACATATTTCTTATACTGAAAGCAGGTTTCATAATCGTGTCTGAGCATCCAGTATACACCAAGGTTTCTGATATACTTAAGCCTGCAGTGAAGATGAGGCAGCTATTGGGTTTTGTTTTGTTTTTGTTGTTCAGTTTCTTAATACAGAGCAAGTATTAAGAACATTGATTGAAATGTTTATGTCTATTTTTATTGTTAGCTGTATGAATTATTTTTCTTTGCCAATCAAATGCATAAATGGGACTAAGGAGTAGAAAGATATTCTTTTTTATTTTTCTCTTAAGAAGATAGTAATGACATCTTCAGGAATAATACATTTCAAACAGAAATAGTTAATGAGAAATAAATTATGTTTTCCACATGTCATATTTAGAAGTGATCTACCAGCTTCCAAGAATGTCAGATAATTCTTCGTGTTTGAAATACCAATTTTGTAGTCACAGCTGGAAAAAAATAACTCCATATATATCACTTGCATGTGCTAATATCACTGTCTAATAATTCTACATGACACTTATAAAAAGCCACTTGCATCTGGCAAACATGCAGAAGTCCCATGACAGTCAGCAACATTCTGGATTCATCTATGACAGTTTGCCATGGAGTTTGGAAATATATTTAATAAAAAGTCCATGATAAAAACTGAAGAGAAAAAGATAAAATCAAAGGAAAATGTGGAAAATCATACATCTAGCAAGATACATAACTGCCAGATCAAATAAACTGGCAGATCAAATAAAACGGGCAATTTATAAAGTCCACTGTCAACAGAAAAAAAATCATGCACATATGTACTTTTCAGCAATAGGTTTTTTTTAAATTAGAATTGCTAAGAATATTTCTGAGAAGAGTATATTCTGACATTGCTCAATTGCTGTATAATAGCAATTGGATTATAAAAATTGATTTTTGCTTCTTGTCATTTAAAAAATTGTGTTCCTTATTATTTGTAAGGCATCAAGAATATTGGAAGAAGAGGAGGAACTCATTTCCTGTGACTTCATATTTCCTTCTGACTAGGCCCATTACAGTCACTTCTCCCTATCCTTCTCACTCTACTCCTTCCCATGGCAGGAGGCATGAGTCATCTGTTCGGTGAGTTGAGAAGAGAAATTGAGCTTTGTTGCTCAGCAACAACTTACTTTCTCCAATTTTTTGCATCCTGCTGCTCATGAGAAGGGGTATTCTCTAACTTAATACGGGCAAAAATAGGTTCAATTTAGGCAGTGTTAATATGATCTTTGATGAGAGTTAAGTCACACTCTTCAGTATAGCCTTAACAAGTAGCACAGGTAAAATTGTTATGTCAAAATACCTGTCTCCTGCCTCTTGAATTTCTCTCAGTCATTTCTTAACAGGAGCAGAGTAGAAGGAAAGTAATGTGTTGATCCTTTGAACTCAAAGAGAATGCACTGAAGCATGGCAAGTTGTCCTTATAACACTATGTATCTGGACTGCTACAAAAAGAAGAAAAAAAAAATCAATGATAAGGCCCCTTTGTACCCTAAAAATTAAACTATTGTGCTGCTAACTTTAAGAGGACAAATGTGACTGAGTTCTGCAAATATTTTTAAACTAATGTAATATTTAATTTAAATACCCTCAGAAATAACGCCACACATCTACAAGCATCTAATCTTTGACAAACCTGACAAAAATAAACAATGCGGAAAGAATTCCCTATTTAATAAATGGTGTTCGGAAAGCTGGCTAGCCATATGCAGAAAACTGAAACTGGACCCCTTCCTTATACCTTTTGCAAAAATTAACTCAAGATGGATTAAAGACCTAAACGTAAGGCCTAAAACCATAAATACCCTAGAAAAACACCTAGGCAATACCATTCAGGACATAGGCATGGGCAAAAACTTCATGATTAAAACACTAAAAGCAATGGTAACAAAAGCCAAAATTGATAAATGGGATCTAATTAAACTAAAGAGCTTCTGTGCAGCAAAAGAAACTATCATCAGAGTGAACAGGCAACCTGCAGAATGGGAGAAAATTTTGGCAATCTATCCATCTGACAAAGGGCTAATACCGAGAATCTACAAGGAACTTAAACTAATTTACCAGAAAAATAGCAACAACCCTATCAAAAAGTGGGTGAAGGATATGAACAGACGCTTCACAAAAGAAGACATTTATGCAGCCAACAAAGGTATGAATAAAAGCTCATCATCACTGGTCATTAGAAAAATGCAAATCAAAACCACAATGAGATACCATCTCACGCCAGTTAGAATGGTGATCATCAAAAAGTCAGGAAACAACAGATCCTGGAGAGGCTGTGGAGAAATAGCAACGGTTTTACACTGTTGGTGGGAGTGTAAATTAGTTCAACCATTGTGAAAGACAGTGTGGCAATTCCTCAAGGATCTAGAACCAGAAATACCATTTAACCCAGCAATCCCATTACTGGGTATATATCCAAAGGATTATAAATCATTCTACTATAATAAAGAGTCATGCACACATATGTTTATTGCAGCATTATTCACCATAGCAAAGACTTGGAACCAGCCCAGATGTCCATCAATGATAGACTGGATAAAGAAAATGTGGCACATATACACCATGGAATACTATGCAGCCATAAAAAAGGATGAGTTCATGTTCTTTGCATGGACCTGAATGAAGCTGGAAACCATCATTCTTAGCAAACTAACACAGGAACAGAAAATTAAACACTGCATGTTCTCACTCATAAGTGTGAGCTGAACAATGAGAACACATGGACACAGGGAGGGGAACATCACACACTGGGGTCTGTCGGGGGGTGGGGAGCTAGGGGAGGGATAGCGTTAGGAGAAATACCTAATGTAGATGATGAGTTGATGGGTGCAGCAAACCACCATGGCACATCTGTACCCATGTAACAAATCGGCACATTCCGCACGTTCTGCACATGTATCCCAGAACTTAAAGTATAATAATAATAAAAATAAATAAATAATACCATATGTTGACCTATGCCCTTTCTATATTATAGTATGATAAGGCAAATCCTATCTTTGTCAATCTCCCTTTTAAAGTCATTGACTATATCCCTCACATTTCTCCTGATTGCTCTTGGGTCTTATGTGAGGGTAACAGTTTCACTGTAAAGAAATTAAGAGAAAAGAAAGCAAGGTGAGGTAACATAAATAGATGGAATTCTTTATTAGTTCGTGAGGTTGCCTGGATAAATTGCAATTCTACTTTGCTGTCATCAGACCAATCCCAGTGCAGTCTGAAACTGAGGGAGAGTTAAGGAAAAAGGAGAGGGATGGAGTCACATATAATATGTTTACAAATCCATAAGAATTCTTATTCCCCTGACTCATTTTATTCATGCCATATGACCACATAAGAGTTCTTTTAGTGTTTTTCTGGATAAAGTCCTGATGGTTTTATTATTATAAAATTGTACTTTCATGAATATACTCCTCGAGGGAGCATAAAAGAAATGAATGCTTAATGAAACTTATTCTTTAAATTTGCTTTTTTTGCCTGCTAAATTTTACTAGAAAACCCACCATCTGAATATAGATGTTTAATATAATTATAGTACTGTTCTTTTGTTTTTGATCACAGTTTATTGAGTTAACATTTTAGAAATATGGTTATCAGAAATTTGTATTTGACACCAGGGCTGGACAACAAGCACTACATCAGAACTTTTTCCTGTATATTTTATCTTTAAAAATAAAGCCTGTGATCTCAAATTCTAATATTTCCTTTCACTGATGATTCAAAAGGTGCTTTATATCAAATGAAACTTCTGTTTTGCAGTTGGGTCTTATTTCACATAAAAATCATTGTATTTTTATGTAAAATTGCATTCGTGTAGTTATATATGTAAACTAATTGTACATCAACAAAAAAGACCTCTGAAAACTTACTCCTCCATAAAAGAAACCAAAAGAATTGCAAAAATCATTAGAATCATTTTTTTCCAGACTCTAAAAATTACCAAAGGCTTCCAGCAACCCATTTCAAGAAGCCTCTTTTTCACATGAAACAGCTAAATTGCAACAGTAAGCTTTATGGTAGTTTAGCTAGCCTTAGTCTTAGTATTATTTTCAACTTCCTAGCTCTAGCTCAGTGGTAACCTTAAACATAACAATTTGGGTGAAAGAGAATGAAGCTCAAGTTTTTTTGAAGTCTCATTCCCAAAGAATTGTCATTATTTGACCTGTCAAGTGGGACACGCTGGGAGACTGCACTGAAAAGGCTCGTCTGTATTGGCCTGGTTCATAGCTCACTCAGTGCTAACAGTCTTTTGCTATGATGCATTTCTTTAAAATATTTACAGCAAGTGTTTTAACATAGTCATTATCTGAGAAAATGTGTCTCAGATGCAGCAAACAATATACTAAACAAAAAATAGAAAAAGCTGAGGAACAAGATTCTCCTGGGAGAATCATAAGAGCTTTAACATTTCTAAGGACTATAGAAAACTATGTACATATGTAGAATTGTTTGTGTACATGTTCAAAATAGACATAAGAATTTCCTAAGTTGTTAACCATGACTTATCTTGAAGCTTTATACCAGGTAAAAATGAAGGACGACATAGATATAGACAGAATGCCCTTTGCAATGCTGGTAGATTTCTTGCTTTCAGGCATTTAAGGAGATCTCCAATCATTTACTAAAAACTAAATAATTGAGTAAGACTCACAGGTAAAAAAAAAATGCAGACTGCAGACTTTACCAAATTAGTTAAGAAATGTCACTAAACAAAGAAAGAGTATAATAACATAAACAACAGCAACAACAAGCACTGGGAAGGAGAAGAATCCGAGTTGCTACAGAGTTACACTTCATTATTTATAATGCCCTATATTCAACAGCTACTACAAAAAATGCAGTTCATACAAATCAAGAAAAAAGTGTGGTCCATACATTGATATAAAAGCAATCAAAAGAATTTATCACTGAAGAAGTCCAGATCTTATACTTATTAGACGAGGACTTCAAATCAGAAATTCGAAATATTTGTCAAAGAGCTAAAGAAAAACATGACTGAAGAATTGAAGGAAAGTATGAAAACTTTGTTTCATCAAATAGACAACATCAGTATAGAAATGGAAATTACAAAATGGAACCAAGTAGAAATTCTAGAGTTGAGAAGTATAATAACCAAAATAAAACTGCTTTCCTGTGACTCAAGAGCAGATCTATGCAAACAGAAGAAAAAAATAGTCAATTTTAATACTAGGTTTATTGAGGAACAGAAAAAAAAATTTAGTTTAGAAAAATCTCAGAGACTGGGAAGTACCAAGATAGCTACTAACATAGGTGTAAATAAAGTCCTAGAAGGAGACGCTAAAGAAAAGGTGGAAGACAGAGTATTTGAAAAAGAGTGGCTGAAAGACCGACAATTTTTTGGTCAATAAAAATCCTGAATTTATACTTGCAAGAAACTTAATAGCCCCCAAGCAGGATAAACTCAAATAGACCCACACTGAGATACGTTATAACCAAAATGTCAGAAGCAAATACAAAGAAAGGATCTTCAAAGAAGGAGCAGAGTAATGACTTGTCATGTACAAGGCAGTCACAATAAGATTAACATCCAATTTCTCATAAGAAACTACGGAGTCCAGAAGGCAATGAAATACCATATTCAATGTGTTAAAATAAATAATCAATCATTAATTCTATGTCAGACACAACTATTTTACAAAAATAAAGGATAAATTAAGACCTAACCATACGACACATAAAACTCTTAACACACCTGTCCTACAAGTAATACCAAAGGATGAAGTCAAAGGTAAGGACTAACTCAATACCATATGAAGAGGTAAAGCACACCACTAAATACAACTATATAGTTAAAGGACCAAATAAGTGTATTTTTTGCTTGTATTTTTTTCCGATTTTAAAGACAAAAAACATGACATAATTGAAAATTTAACTTAATAAGCACACAATGGATAAACATGTAATTTATGACATTAAAAACTTAAAAGAGAGACGAGGAGTTCTGCAGGAGAAAATCTATGTGTACTATTTAATTAAACTTGTGCTTATCCAAACTAGACCGTTATAAAATAATAAATAATGGTAATCTCCAGGAAAATCACTAAGAAAATACATCCAAAAATATAGTAAAAGAAAGGAAAATATAATTGAAAAGGTTATACTAAAAATATTTAACCAAAAAGAATAATAGTGAAATTGGCCGGGCGCGGTGGCTCACGCCTGTAATTCCAGCACTTTGGGAGGCCGAGACGGGCTGGTCACAAGGTCAGGAGATCAAGACCATCCTGGCTAACACGGTGAAACCCCGTCTCTACTAAAAATACAAAAACAAAATTAGCCAGGCACAGTGGCGGGCGCCTGTAGTCCCAGCTACTTGGGAGGCTGAGGCAGGAGAATGGCGTGAACCCGGGAGGCGGAGTTTGCAGTGAGCCAAGATCACGCCACTGCACTCCAGCCTGGGCGATGGGCCGAGACTCCGTCTCAAAAAAAAAAAAAAAAGAATAATACTGAGATTAAGGGAAAGAAATAACTCCACAAACTCTTTTACAAAAGGAGGAAGTGAGACCCTTTTCAAACTCATTCTATGAGGCTGGTATTACCCCAATACCAGAGCCAGACAAAGACATCATAAGAAAAATAAAAAACTGCATATTAATATCTCCTATGAATGTTCACACCAAAATTCTCAATAAAATACCAGCAAACCAAAATCGTCAGCAAATTAACAAGACATATACCCCATGATCTAGTGGGTTTTCTCCCATGCATTCAGGTCAGTATAGGAAAATCAGTGTAACATTTCTATCATATATTACATTAGTTGAATAAAGGGAGAAAAGAATCCAAATGATCATCTAGAAAAATCATTTTACAAATTCAGCATTCTTTATGATAAAAATATTCAACAAACAGAAATAGAGGGGAACTTTCTCAACCTATAGTAATAATTGGTAACTATGAAATCCCACAGAAAACGTCATACATAATGGTGAAAAATGTAAAACTTTCTATTAAAATGAACAATAAGAAAGACAAGGCTCTCCACTCTTGCCACTTTTATTCGATATTGCACTAGGGTTTAGAGCTGAGATAATTAAGCAAGAACATTACAAAAAAGCCATCCATGTTGAAAACAAAAAAGTAAAACTATCTCCATTTACAGAGGACATTGCCTGTAGAAAACTCTAAGAATCAACTAAAAAAAGGATTATTTAGGCTAATAAAGAAACTCAGCAAGATTGTGGGATATAAGATCAATGCCACTTCAAACCTTTTAGGATAATAATAATAAAAATAACAGAAAAAATAACAGTATGGTGAAGACGTACGAACGATCCCCACACATTGCTGATGGGGATGTCAAATAGTGAAGCTTTTGCTGAAAATAGTTGGGTAGTTACTCAAAAAGTTAAACATAGGGTTACAATAGGACTCAGATATTCCACACCTTGGTACATACTCCAAAATTGAAAACACGTATTCAAACAAAAACTCTTATAAGAATGTTTATAGCAGCATTATTCATAAAAGACAAAAAATACAAACAACCCTAATGGCCAGCAACAGATGAACAGATGAATACAATGATGTATATCCATGCAGTGAACCGTTATTCAGACAAACACAGGCATGAAGTACTGGTACATGCTATAATGTAGATAACCTGAATAAAGATCATAATAAATAAAAGAAGAGAGACAACAGAAGGATCTGTATCGTATGACTCCATTAATTTGAAATATCCAGAATAGGTAAATTCATAGAATCAGAAAGAGGAGTGACTGCCACAATCTGGAGACTGAGAGCTAGGTAAAGTGTGGGGGTTTCTTTTGCTGTGATAAAATTTT
The DNA here is from genome assembly GCF_028885625.2 of Pongo pygmaeus. NCBI lineage: Eukaryota > Metazoa > Chordata > Mammalia > Primates > Hominidae > Pongo > Pongo pygmaeus. The sequence continues at coordinate 50,677,072 of NC_072385.2, read as the reverse complement.
CTGAAATTGAGATAGTAAACTAACGAATATACTAAAAAACAATTTTACACTTTAGTGGGGTGAATTGTATCATATATGTGTTATTTCTCTGTAAAAATTAATGCTGGTGTGACAGTTCAATCCCATGAAATAGCATCTCCTTTAAATTTCATTGTATTTCTAGCAGCCAGTTCATGTAGAAGAAAGGCCATAGGCTTCATAGCTGTCCAGAAGGGTAATAAACCAAAGCTTCATTCTCTGGGAGCTCTATGCCTTAGGGCAATTACCTAAACATTTTGATCTTGGATTTCTTACCTGTAAAATGGTGATAGTTACACTTACCTTAACATGTTTTGGTGAGAATTAAATGAGGCAGTGCAGGTAAAGAGCCAGGCCAAGTTAGCTGCACAGTAAGCATAATTTTATTTTCTGTATTCATACTGTTGCTTCTTTTTCTCCTTCCCCTTATGTTTAATGCAATTTAATTGCATCCTGTTCCTCCAGATGTTACTTATATAGGAATAGTGTAATAAATTCATTTTTCTTTTTTGTACTACCTGTAATTGTATTTTTGCCCTCCTTCATCCTTATTCCAATTTCCCTCTGAGAAAACAGACAACCACATTTGCTCAGTGTTCTTGCTCCTCTGTGGTGGTGTGGCTTTCTGACCTCATTTAAAAGGAAACATGCAAAAGTCATTTGGAAAAAGGAAACTCTCCTAAGGTTTCTGGTTATACAATATTTAGGGACTAGATTGGACTTTTGTTACAAATAAACATCTCTTTGGAAAGAGTGGCCAACAATAAAATTCAGATGAAGTTCATAATTTGCATGCCATAGTATTCTCATAAAGAATATCAAGTTCTGCCTCATTTCCAGAAAATTTCAAATTTGAACAGTGGAAAAATAAAGCATGGGGGTAGGGGAGAGCTTTCAATCAGAAAATTTTAAATGTAGGGGGAAATAGTACAAACATAATTTTTCAATGTTAAATGATATTTGTGCCAAACATAATGCTTCATCAAATCGAATTTTTAAATATCTTGTATACAAAATAAGTAGAAGAGGACAACCCTGGGTTACAAGTAGATAGACCCCCATCTCCCAGTTCGGATAATCCTCTCATCGGTGACCTCCACAGGAATTTCATAAAATAACTTTTGAAAACCGTTTGTTGAATGAGAAAAATTAAAAAAGAAACAACTACCTACTTGGAGCCACTCTATGATTTAAATCTGACTGACATTTTTGTTCAAATCTATATGTATCTCAAGGTCAGAGACAGTCAAATAAATACAGGCTACATTAGTATCATTCTAGTGTCTCTGTATATTGCCAAGTAGTCGTTTGGACTATTTAACAAGAAGAACGAATAGAAAATACACTTAAACAGTTTGTCTGTAATTCATGATAAGATGTGCTAATTACTATCGAGCAGCAAGAAAAATTAGAATCTTCACAGTAAGGTCTTCTAGTAATGTATGATTAACTCTTTGTGGATTTCAAAGTTACTGTATTTAAGATTATTTAAAGTTTGTCTTCTTTACTTTTGAATCTAATCTGTACTGAACTCATAAGTGACAACTATATATATATGCACACACACATTTTATAGTATGTATAAAGTATGTATATAGAGATTATATACTCGTAATATGTATACAGTACATTTTATATATATATATATGTATGTATAGTGCATCCTTTCACAATTTTTAGGGAGTTTTGGTCATTTTGTATATATGTGCAAAATTTTACTTTACAGAAAAACAACCACAAATCTCTAATTAAATATCTGCAATTTAATTTTAATTTGCATAAAATTTGGATTAAGAAAAACCTATAGAATTTAATTTTGGGTCCCACAGAGGTCATATGAGAAAACCTTGCAGCTATACGTGTCGCTGGTAAAGATGATTCTAAAATTGAGTCAGTGTACTCTTCTGCCTTCATTCAGCCAGTCTTCTAAACATAGCTGAGTCTCTTGTTTGTAATGTGAGATTGAAGAGGGTCTCAAGAATGACAAGCTGAGAATAATTACTCATTTGCCAGACTTCAACTAATGGAGAAAAACTATCTTGCATATGTGAACAAATCCTATAAGATATTCTCTGCCCTAAAGAGTACCTCACTAACTTCTCCACAAGTATGAAAACAGCTTATGTCTCCTCTCCAAATTAGGAAATGAAAGAGAGATAGATTATCCAACATAGAAAGGAAATAATATTTCAGAGTTTCTTTTTTCAAGGGAAACAGGATTTGGTATCAAGAAGGAGGTAAATGCAACTATAGAGTGGAGGGTAGATTAATGAAAACACACTAAAACACAAATGAGAGAATCTACTCACCCATGACACTGGCAGATTCTTTAAAAGTTTATTTTATAAGGAACTCTAACACTATGTAGCTCTAAAATGGTGGTTGGAAACATTGCAAGACATGGTTCTATGCTTCTGAAATATGGAAAGAAACTAGACAGATAAGTCTTCGGCCCTTATAGGACATTCAATGTATGAAAACACTGTATATTCAACAATACTAGATTCATCATTAATGACTCAAAATACAACATTCATTAAATTTGTCTTTCTTCACACTTAATTTCTTCCCTCAGAAATTAATTTTCTTTTTTCTATGCTCTGAAAACTCTGATTTTGCATTCAAAAAAAGGAATGTTTTCCCCTAAATGAATCATGTCTAACCTGCTGTCTAGACTCTCACATTTTTAGGTTGAAAATGATATTAAAGTGACATATAGTGACAGAACTCATAGAAGCAGAGAATGACTCAGGTAACCTATAACATTTTGTGCTGGTTCTAAATACATGATGGGTGTTTTCCTAATATTAAACTGAAATTTGCCTTTCTTTAGAACAATGTTTCTCATTCTGCTATATGAGGCTTCAACGAGAAATTTAAATACCTCTTCCACATATAGCATCTACACCTCCTACAACTTCATGTTCCCTTTACCAAGATAACTACCCCAATTTCTTTACCTTTCCTTTAATATTGTGTAATTTAAGACACTTCTTTAGCCTCTTCACTATCCTGTAAGAAATCTATTAATAAAAGCTTTTCTTAAGTTTAACAACAGTAACTCAATTCAGTATCAGGGACGCTGTCTATAGATAAAGAATGACCAAATATATATAACTGATCTCTTCTAATATAACTCAATATTCCAGTCATTTCCCAAACTAAAAATGTAATTATTCATTGTTTAAAAAATCTGTATTACCGATATAATTCTGATATTGCACAAGAACACCTCATTAAACGAAAATGAATTTTTTTAAACTCATCATTCCTCAAACTCTATTTAGTGGAAGAGATTTCATCTCTTCAGATAAAACTCCAGATAAAAATTAAGCAGTTTATGACTTCTCTGCTCTTAGTACGTAATAAAAAGCCCTAAAGTCTCAATTTACAAATAAGAATGTTCCAACTCATGTAGTAATCAAAACTTGAAGATTGACAAACCATCCTCCCCTCTCAGCTTGAGCCTACTTTAGACCAGAACCTCTAGGGAAAAGGAATGTTAGCATGGCTGCCTCCCTCCCAACCCCAAGCCTCACAAACAACAGATATATCATCTGGGTTTATCAAAGCCATTGGATGTACCTTATCAAAGAGTACGTGGTCATGCAGTGTCAGAGTTCGCTTGATGGTAGCAGTATCTTCATAGTCTCTGATATTCTGAGATAAAGTGATAAACTGATCATGTTTTTATTTACTAAATATTCAAATTTAACGCTTGACCAAAAGAAATCATTAAAAATTAAAGGTGGCATGTGTTTCCTTCAGTGCCTTCCGTTATTTCAAAGGTGAAGAATTTGAGGTTAAATATACGCAGTGATACGCTCAATATTATTTAGCTGTTAAATAGTCTGATTTCTTTAGCGGTAAAGTAAAAGACCTGGCTACTTCTCTATCTAGTAACAGCCAAGTCAACAAGATAAAGCCATCTCTTATTAAAACACAATTGGGTTACAAATATCAGTGTTGATATTAACTGAATAAAATTTAAATTTGATCAAATTTAGGAACATTCGATGCGGCTCTAGGCCATTTGTTTCATTTACCAATTATGCATCACATGCAGTGTGGAGCTGACACAGTTGGGCCCAGTGAATAACAGGGAAAGAATCAGGAGAGGTAAGTGATAGGCAGGCATGACTAGAAGGGTGTTGGCATTGAGCTCTGAGCGCAAGAATCATTGGAAGCTTCTATTTTCAGCTTTTATTGAAGAGTAACACAGAAAAGTGCCCAAATTACAAGTGCAGTACTCAACAAAATATCCCAAATTAACACATTTCACCAGAACCTGGAAAGAAATCAATGGTTCCAGCATCCCAGTACCCACCTAGTATCACCTTTCACTCACTACTTGCCCAATCCCCAGTGTCGGTAGATCTTTCTGCATGGCCTTATCCACATGAGCAACTTTCCTTTGACACCTATTTTGCTAAAAGTCCTTGTCAAAATTTTATGCTAATATTTAATAAGTATTTTTGTGGCATCATCTGAGATGTAGAATTTTTTAATTCTATATTTTATGAGGCTGGTAAAATACATTAATGTATTTTCAAATTTAAAATTAACTGGCATTCCAGGAATCAACCCGATTTTATTGTTACACATTTTTCATTTTATATATTATTTAGAATCATGCTTTAGTGTTTTTTACTTCTCTCCTCAATAGTAATGTTGGATTACAATTTTATTTCTTTAATATTATCGTCAGATTTTGATATCCAATTTATGTTAGCCTCATGATATATAAAAAGTGGCATTATTTCTACCTGGAAAATTTGAGAGAAATAGCTAAGGAAGCCATATAGATCTGACATTTTCTTTTAGAAAAAAATAAGTTTGAATTCCATTTATTTAATAGACATAGGACTTTTCAGATACATTTCATCTTGTTTTCTTTTTGTAAGATGGGTATTTCTAAAACTGTTTTTATTTCCTTTATGATATTAGGGGTTTTTTTGTATATCTTCCCCTACTCCTTTTTAAACTAGTTTTACTTCATATTCATCTATCAGTTTTTTTTAATAATCAGTTTTGACTTTATTCAGTGTGTACACACACACCATCAGTATATAGATCTATCTATCATCTATCTATAATATATTCATATATATGTTCTTTTGTTCTTTTGTTGTGCTCTCTATTATTACCATATTTCTACTTTCTTTGTATTTAATTTGCAGTTCTTTATGTAGCATCATGAAATGGATACTTATAATTCTTTCTGACTCCATCTTTGAGGCAATACATTTTTCCTCAAAATGGAATTAGCGTGTAATTCCTTTTTCTGACCCGTGGATTTTAGATGTATTTGTACGAATTTTCAATTTTGTGTGATATTCTGTTTAACTATTTATCTTAAATTTCTAACTATCTAAATTCTTCTGTGTTCCAAGAACAGACAGTATAACGTCAGTACATTGGAAGTCATTGAGTTGTGCTTAAAATTCAGACAATTTTTCCATGGCTGATTGGCATGTACCTTAAATGAAGTCTAGTGATGGATGTTGGGTCCTGTCCATTTTTGTTGTTGTATCAATTACTGAGATTATTAATATTTTCTACTGTGATTATTTGTCTGTTTTTAGTTCTTCCCACTATTCTTTATATGTTTAGAATGTATGTTATTACAAATTTAGAACTTTAAAAAATCTTCATGAGTTAAACCTGTTTTTTTTTTTTTTGAGACAGCATCTTGCTCTGTCATCCAGGCTGGAATGCAGTGGCACAATCACAGTTCACTGCAGCCTCAATCTCCCAGGCTCAAGCAACCCTCCCACCTCAGTGACCCCAGTAGCTGAAATTACAAGCATGTAATTTCAGTCACCACGCCCACTTAATTTTTGTGTTTTTGATAGAGACAGGGTTTTGCCATGTTGCCCAGGCTGTTCTAGAATTCTTGGACTCAAGTGATTTTCCTGCCTCTACCTCCCAAAGTACTGGGATTATAGGCATGAGTCACCATGCCTGGCCCCCTAAATCTTTTATAAATATGAAATATTCATTTTTATTCCTAGCAATATTTTGCCATAAAACTCTAATTTACCTGATACTATTATAACTACTCTAGCTTTTTTTTTAGTTGTCATCATTTTTCAATCTTTTTTTCTGTCAATCATTTAAAACAAATCTTGTATTTTGATTGGACCATTAAGTACATTTACATTTAATTAAATTATTACTGATAAGAAATGAATTTAAGCCTACTATATGACTATTCACTTTTTAACATTTCTCATACATATTGTATTAGTCTTTTCTCATATTGCTAATAAAGACATACCCAAGACAGGGTAATTTCTAAAGGAAAGAGGTTTAATGGACTCACAGTTCCACATGGCTGGGGAGGACTCACAATCATGGTTGAAGGCAAAAAAGAGCAAAGTCACATCTTGCATGGCAGCAGAGAACCAAGAAAAAATGAAAACCAAGCAAAAGGAGAAATCCCTTATAAAATCAAAAGATTTCATGAGACTTATTCACCACCATGAGAACAGTATGTGGGAAACCACCCCCATGACTTAATTATCTCCCGCCGGTTTTCTCTCACATGTGGGAATTATGGGAACTACAATTCAAGATGAGATTTGGGTGGTGACACAGTCAAACCATATCACATATACTATGTTCCATTTTCTCTCTTTTGTTGTCGTAGTTTCTATTGATGTTTTATTATCTCATTTTTCTTCTATTATTTTACTAGATATATTATTTTTAACGGTTAAAATTACAAATTGAATCTTCAAAATTTCAACAACTATTAGAAGTTCTGAATGTTTCCTCCTGAATATCCTGTGAGCTCTTTAACTCTGCTTACCATCTGACCTGTGATTTATATGATGCACTAGTTATGGGCTTAAATTCTGAATATATTTTAAAATAACAAGTACTGGTATTATTGTTTTGTCATTACCATGCATTCAAATTTACTCATATATTTAGTCTTTTATGGCCTCCTATTTCTTCCATCATTAATTTTTGAGGAGGACCATTTTTTTTCCTCCTGGAGAAGAAAATGCACTAGTGTAAGTTTCCTATCAATATATTCGATTTTGGTCTGTAAATGTCATTGGTTAAACTTTTTTTGAGGCATTTTCTTTGGTTTTAAAATTCTTGGCTGATAATTATTTTCTTTCAAGCATTTGAATATACCACTTCATTGACTTTTGGCTTCTTTTTCTGTATCTGCCTGTCATGTTCTTTTTATTTTTCTTTCTCTGGATGCTTTTAAGATTTTTCTCTTTGTTTTGCAACTTTGCAGAAGTTTTACTATAATGTGACTAGGTGTGGTTTTCTTAGTAGTTTTTCTGCTTAAGATTTTTAATTCTTATAAATTTTAAATATACACTAAGAATATGGCCCAGTATGTAAAAATGCATGAGCCATACAAAATCTGTACTCAGATGGTCATAGAACTTTACTCATGATATCCAGAAAATTTGAAACAACCCAAATGTCCATCAACTTGTGAATAGATAAACGTATTAAAGCCTATCCATACAATGGGATACTACTCAGCAATGAAAAAGTTACAAACTGATAATACACTAGCAACATTTTTAAAGTTTTCCAAAAATTATAATAAATGAAAGAAGACTGAAATGAAAGAATGAAGGCTGCATAAGTTCATTTAGAAACAGAATTTTTGAAAAGGCAAAACTATAGTGATAGAAAATAGACTGGAGGTTTCAAGGAGATTAAATTGGGGTATTGAATATATTGTAAAAAAGACAGGAGTAAAGTTATGAGCGTTGACAGAAATATTCTTTATCATGATTGTTGTGGTGGTTGCACACTGTATAAAATTGCCCTAATTCATTAATTTGTAAACTGATTAATTTTAGTGTATGTAAATTGTACCCCAATAAAACAGATTAAAAAGTGCTTGCAATAAACAAATTAGATAACTCATATGAACTGTATACATATTCTCATTTTATATTACCACTTTGCCACATAAGTGCATAACCTTTAAACACTTTTTGCTAAATAAATCAGTCAATATATGGACTAATAACTAAAAACTTGGACTAGGTCCCATGACTATTATTTCAACTCAGTAACATAGTAAAGACTTATTTTACTTCATTTATTTTGTTTGAAGAAGTTTGAGTTAATTATGTTTACTAAATATGCCATATATTTTTCCATCTCTGTATATGCTTAAATAATTTCTTTCTGATGGAATTATTTAATTTTCTCTCACACTGACAAAACCACCAACCGCTTTTTTAAAAAGTCCATCTTGCCTCAGTTTCAAGTCTATCAAATGCAACCTACTCTGTAAGAGTATGGAAAAGTCCTCACTCCTAGAAATAATAACTCCAAATTCTAAACAGAATGTATTATAACTTATTTTTTTTAAGTATCTCATAAAAGCTTTGAAGTGAGGATGGCATTTCTTATAAAGACCAGTGCAATGCCTTATAAATATGGATTTGTTCAATATTTTTCATGAATATGTTTATGTGGTCTATTTTCATGTTGACTTTTTGTTTTCTCAGTAATATGGCATTGAAAGGAATTGCTCTGACACATTGATCTTATAAAAAAGTATTCAGTAATTCAAAGGAAGAAACCAGAAATGTTTGTTCACTTAAATTAAGGCTTATTTTATCATCTGGACACCTCAAAACTTAGATTGCTTGAGATATATGCAAGTGCTTAAAGATATCACCAAAATAAAATGTTGCTATTAAGAAGGTTAAATGTACAGCCTGAGGAAATTTCAGAGAACTTGCCTATCCTATGATTATTTTTAGAAGATATTTAATCTGTATGATAACAAAACTGTCAGAAGAAGCCAGTTTTGATTAAAGTGAACAACAAAAAGTGCGGAAAGAATGAGCTTATTCTATTCCCTGCTGATATTATGAAAATACCTGCATCTGAAAAGGAAATACCTTTTAATGCAATGGAATATGCCTTAAAAAGAATAAAAATTATGCATTAGACTCTGTCATAGGAAAAAATGTGCTGGCTAGAGCCATGTGAAAAACAAAGAAAAGCTAACTAGCCATGGAAGAATAAGACTTTGTAAAACAATGCCAACACTCATCAACTCCTCAAATCAATCCCATTCTTAATTTTAACAGACATATATCATGGCATTTGTAAAACTAAGATGACACAGCATTTTGTGTCAATGACTATACAATTTTTCAACATGTTTTCAGAAATAGAAATATTAAATTTAAGAAAAATGTATTTTCTGGGTGTCAGTAAAGTGGAGACACTGTGAAACTTTGTGTTACATATTTAGATAACCAAAATATGGAGATAGCAATATATCAAATGGAAGATTGGCAGAGTACACAAGGAAGAATGTTGAGTCAGGATGAAACATTTGTGCCATGCAGCATGCGTGTATCAAAAAATAATGCTCAGAAGGCAATTGCAATTGCTGTATCAATGACATCTCCAGTAAGCAAAAATGTTTATGAGAGTAAAACCACCTAAAATTTTCCCAACAGTGAAATATTAAATATAATGCTCACCTCTTATGCAATAAACCATTATGGAATAATTAAATAATGCTTACGTATCTCCTGTCTCATCATTCAAATATAGTTCAGAGATTTGGAAAATAACAAAAAGGTAGGATAAAAGTTTATACTTATGTCATGACTAGCAATATATAACCAGAAATTAAAACAGTTTTTACATGGGTAGTAGATTTTATTGTAAATAATATTTTTGTTTCTTATAATTGTTTCTATTTTCCAAGCCTTCTATAATATATATGGATCACTTTAAAAATTACTATATGTTACTTTTAAAAGCTTTATTTCAAATGGACTAAGTTTTATGAAATATCTAAAAAGGCCAGGGACAGTACCTGTAATCTCAGCACTTTGGGAGGCTGAGGTGGATGGATGGCTTGAGCCCAATTCGAGAACAGCCTGAACAAATTTTTTTTAATATTTTTCCCTAAAAAAAATATAGAAATCAGTGTGGTGTGGTGGTACATGCCTATAGTCCTAGGAACTTGGGGGGCTGAGGCAAGAGGATCACTTGAGCCTGGGAGGCAAAGGTTGCAGTGAGCTGTGATCGCACTACTGCACTCCAGCCTGGGTGTCAGAGCAAGACTACATCTCAAAAAAATTAAAAAACTAATTAAAAAATAAATATCTGAAAAGGTACTTATGAAAAAAATGTAATTTAATAATAAAGTCTATAAAAAGAACTTAACTAAGAAAGTGGGAAACTTGTACACTGAAAACTGTAAACAATGATGAAAGAAATGAAAAAAAGGCCCACATAAATAGACATCTCATGTTCAAGGTTTGAAAGACTTAATATTGCTAAAATGTTTATACTATCAAAAGTGATCTACAATTTCAATGCAATCCCTATCAAAATCCCAATGGTATTTTTTCCAGAAACAGAGAAAAGTACTAAAATTATATTAAATCACAAAAGACCTCAAATAGCTGAAACAAAATTGAGAAAGAAACAAAACTTTCTAATTTTAAAATATATCACAAGGCTACAATAATTAAAACACTATGGTGCTGATATAAAGACAGACATATAGACCAATGAAACAGAATAGAGAACCCAAAAATAAATCAATGCATATATCATCAATTGATCTTTGGCAAGGGATCCAGGGACACACAATGGGGAAAGGATAGTCTCTTCAAGAAATGGTGTTGGGAAAACTGGATATCCACATACAGAATAATTAAATTTGACTTTATCTTACACTATACATAAAAATCAACTCAACATGGATTAATGACTTAAATATAAGACCTGAAATGTATGACTCCTAAAAGGGAACATAGGGAAAGAGTTTATGATATGGTGTTGAATGTTATGGCTATGATACCATAAGCCCAAACAACACAAGTAAAAACAGACAAATAGAACTACAGTAAACTAAAATGTTTTCGCACAGCAAAGAAAACAATCAACAGACTGAAAAAAGCAACCTATGAAATTTCAAAAAATATTTGCCTTAAAAAATAATAGATTTCTGGCCAGGCACAGTGGCTCACGTTTGTAATCCGAGCACTATGGGAGGCCAAGGTGGGCAGATCATGAGGTCAGGAGTTTGAGACCAGCATGACCAACATGGTGAAACCCTGTCTCTACTAAAAATACAAAAATTAGCTAAGAATGGTGGCACATGCCTGTAATCCCAGCTACTCAAGAGGCTGAGGCAGGAGAATTGCTTGAACCCTGGAGGCATAGATTGCAATGAGCCAAGATTGTGCCATTGCACTCCAGCCTGGGTGACAGAGTGAGACTCCATCTCAAAAAAAAAAAAAATAAAAAAATAAAAATAATAATAATAATAGAATTTTACTGTTTGTGATAACATGGATGAATCTTGTAGATATTATTCTTTATAGACAAGCAAATGCTGAGAGATTTTGTCACCACCAGGCCTGCCTTACAAGAGCTCCCAGAGGAAGCACTAAATATGGAAAGGAAAAACCAGTAAAACCTAGTAGATATTATGTTAAGAAAAAAAGCCAGTCATGGAAGAACAAATACTGCATGATATCCCTTGTCTGAGGTATTAAAAATAGTCAAATTAATATAATCAAAAAGTGGAATGGTGGTCACAAGACCCAAGGGGAGTGGGGAGTGGGGAGTGGGGAGTGGGGAGTGGAGAGTTGCTAAATCAAGGGGATAAAATAATCATTGTGCAAGAAAAATAAATTTCAGAGATCTGCTATACAATATTGTTCCCATAGTTAAAAATACTGTATTGTACAATTAAAAATGTATAAAGACGGTAGATCTCATGCTAAGTGTTCTTACCACAATAAAATACAAGTTTAAAACATAGATTCAGTTTTAGCATTATTAAGTAATAATAGTTAACACATGAAGAATATCAGACCCATGGGCAACTTGATCAGGCAGGGGCTCTGTGTGTGTGCTAGATTATGTCTGGAATGCACCTGAATGTCCCTAGACTTGGTAGCATCCTGTGATTCCAACATGTCAATTTTTCAGGGATGGTAAGATATAGTACTGGATTTATTTTGAACTTTAGGGGAAAGAGGTATATTAGGACAACAAATGTTCAGAAACTGTGGTGCAACCCAATGTAGTACAGACTGGTAGGATCTCAAGCAGAAAGTATAACTAAAATTATTTAAACCAATTTCGGACCATAGGAAACTGAAGCACATAACTTGTTGAACTAGCATCCCAGAAAATATAATAGCATGGAGATCATTCTGGAAGGGTTGTAACTTATGTGATGTTTCATTTATATCAGAGTATTTATTAAGATTCAGGAAGCTAACATTAAAGCTTATTTACCTGTATCTAGTTGTAAATATTTACCAAATGAGAAAAATACTATCATTAGAACTTAATTTGGATTGCCAGTAGAATAACTTCATGTGTTCTGTCTGATAGGAAACACATTATTGTACAGGAAATCATTGTATCCTCTCCTTTCTTTTATTGACTTATGCTAGCATTTAAAATGATTTTACTGTGAATAACTATTTTTTTTCTGGAATGAGATCATGTAAAACTCTTCCTTCAGCTACTCTCAGACTTGCATCATTTCAAATCCATTGTATTAATTCCTAGCTCATCAACTTTCTTTGCTACTGCAAACCTTGCAAAACTTGGGCTCAAGCCGTTCTAGTTGAAAGAAATTCCTATTGTTATAATTCCTTTATATGAAGGTCAAGGGGAATTTGTACCTCTCAGATGTTGCTGTACATTGAGGCCTTGTGTGAAAGGCATGGCTTTTTCAATTCATACATGCCTGAATTCAAATCATAAACACATCAATCACTAGCTCTATGTTTTTGGGAAAATTACCTAGCCTTTTGAAATCTTAAGTTTTCATATTCCTCAAATGAAGAGACTAACAGTGACTTTATGTTTATCTTAGGAATTATGTGATATAGCAGAATAAATTTTATGGGAGAGTACCTGTAGTAGATTCAAGAATACTCCTTTTTTTCTTTCTCTTTTTAAAAACTAAACAATCATTCTGGGTACATGTTGGTGGAAGCTGTACATGCAGAATATTCTGCTGTATTTGTTTTCTCAAAAATTGCTGGAAGAATTCCTGCAATCCTATATAACAGAAACCACATCTGCCATGGGAGAGACTTATCTGCCAGGATATCACATTCATCCTCCTTAGCAGAATAATGATCAAAACTATATTGTCAGGATACTTCTCTGACAACTGGGTCTAACTAGGACAAACTGATGTGATTGTCAGAATTTAAATCACAGCATCTCAGGCTGAGAGTCAGGTTCATTCAGAGATTTCCATGTCCATTGGTGTCCTCAAATCTGAAGCCTGTATCACAAATTTGGAGTCATAAATGCAATTAGGGAAATAAAAATATCTTTATTTGGGCTAAAAATTGCTAACACTATAAGTCTCAGTTGTAATTCTTATTCTTCTAGAACAAATACTGTTTGAAGAATGAATCTGATAAACATTCTAAGGAAATGTCCCTAGTTCACAGGTAGGGCAGTATCATCTTTTTCTTCCTGGACAAGGACCTATGGATGTTCTGTCAATTGATATGACATTTATAAACTTAAGAAATTATATCTACCAAGCTGTGATTATCAGAAGTTAGCTATACTAGTTAGTGCACTAGTAATATTCATACAATAATTTATTATGTTTTACTGGGATACCCTCTTCCTATATGTTAATAGGGCCAGCTTCTTAGCATGTGACCTCTGCAGCCACACAGGTTCCCAAGATTAGAAGGGCCCCATGTTTCACTTAACACTCTATTATTGCTATCATAAATTTTAAATAATTTTTGAAAAAAAGGATCCTGCATATTTATTTTGTACGAATGCCACAAATTAGGCAGCAGTCTTGGTTGGAACATAAGATATCTCCACATTCTGTTATACCATTGCTATTTGACCAAATTGTCCTCACTTTTTGGAAATATTCTCTATTGTTTCTGCTTGAATTTGTATTGTTTGTCAAATAATGTCCATCTGAGTTATTTGACTCCTCACTGCTTGCCTCACCTTTCCAGCATGAGAAACCATTCTTATTTTCTCTCATAATTTATGTTTATTCAAGTACATTCCTATTACAACATTGACTGCAAATATTTGTTAATTTTCAAATCTATCTTGCTACACTAATACAATTTTTGAATCTTCTCTGTCAGCAGCACCTTGTAATGTACCCAAGACACATGTAAATACTTGAAAACTTGTGAAAATAATAGATCTTATCAAAGAAGATGATCACATAAGCAACTTCTCATGCCTAATTTTATCTTAAAGACACGGCACCTAGTTCTACAGGTATTATAATGTCCAAATCCCTTTATCAACCATGTCTTTCTTCAACTCTAAAGGTTGTAGATAATGACCAAAAGCAAGACTTTCCAGTAGCTGTATAAGTTGATGAACTTTTAATAAGTTGAAAGAGTGCACCATAGCTTCCAAATTCACAATATGTCAATCCAAATTGTGACAATTTTGAGAATGAAAGCTATGCTATTAATAATTATGCCAGGACAATCAATGTCAAATGGCCATATACTCAAGACAACAAGGATGTATAGTTACCCTAACTGTAGGGTGTGCAGGTCTCCAATAACACTCTTCAGTTTTTGCACTTCTTTCTTTTTATTTAATATTTTATGAATAACATCATTCATTACTTATTAGTCAAGGTAATTGCCATGTATTTAACATCCTGATTAATTATCACCACCAACCTCATCTAAACAACTCATCTTTGGGCATTTGACAATAGCATCTATGTAAACAACTTGAGAAGAACAGGCTTTCCCTTCTCTATTAGACAGTCCAGTGGAAATTCTCTTCCCTTACAAAATTTAGAAACTTGATGGTGCACTTGAATTCAGCAACATGGCTAAATGTCAGACCTTATCTAAAATCAGGTTATATCCGAGAGTTTCATGTATTTACCAAATGCTATGGACATTTTCTTGTTTATTTATCAACTGTAGCATAATTCCTTACATAGTTTTCCAGCAGGCAAATTTCATTCCACAACATCAGTTAGAGGCCATGAACCTAGAATGCTCTTGTGACCATGAAACAGTTTCTAGCTACATTTCCAGATAATTAATTTTCTCATAGTTTGTGTTACAGTTCTTAATTCTGTGACTATTTCTGCTATATATGTATTTACACATCCCCAGAAAGAAAAGCATTCAGTTATTCTGATGTAAGTGTCATCTTTAGTGTAGACACAGAGCCAAGGTACAAAAAAATACTACGAGTATTGGGTTATGGCATGAGATATACTGTGCATAGTAATACAGTGTGGCAGAAGTATAAAAGAGTTTGTCTATGAGATTGACAAACACTTGTAATTAGCCCAGATGAAAGTGTGCCTCTAAGGAGCCAAAGGCATTCAAGAATGGGATTATGGCTATAGGCAGTGAAATCTAGCAACATGCATTTGTTAGACTCAAATATAAAGAGCTCTTTCTAACTAAGCCAATTAGTAACAAAGCAATTGAGAAAAATAAATAAATTCAGTCCCACAGGAGCATAATATAAACTAAACAACAATCTTTACCCAAAACTACATACATTGAGCAGATTAAATAGCAGATACACAGATTTCTTTGCCTTTCTTGTGAATATATATTCTTTAATTGTTTAATCCTTCAATGATGGAATCTACAGTGTCAGCAAGGGTATTAAGTGCTATATTCTTCAACAGATGTAGTAATTTACCCAAAGTCATTTGTTCATTTACTGATAGAACCAAGGAGACTCCATACTCTCTTTAAAATGCTTCACTCAATGTTTAAAAATGTATAAACTAGGTTACATTGTTTTACAAAGTGATGCCCTGTCAGTGTCTTGTCACCTGAACACTGTTACTGCTCCTTTATACATTGCCCTCTTCGTTGTGGAGTGAAAACCAGGAGCTACATTTCCCAGAATCTCCTGCCAAATTTGAGTTTGCCAATGGAAAGACCTTAGAAAAGCTTTAAACATGCAAAGGGGGAAGGCCATTGTTCTCCAGAAATGGTTTCAATCACATATATTGGCAGCAGTGAAAGGTATACATGAGTAACACAAAGGCTTAGTGAAGACTTGAGAATGTTTGATGAAGTCTTGTAGACTGAGACAGATGATGAGAGCTTTGTGAATATCCTTGATAATCATAAAAGATGTCTGGCTAATCTTCTGACAACCAGTTACCTGGATGTTTTAGTATGAGGTGGTAAATGATTTTTTACTTAGGTTTAAGATGCAACCTCTACCTGAGGCATGATCTTTCTATGGGAGAGGACAGAGCTCAAAATTACTGGTGCAAGCCTCCGCTAAAAACTGGTACACCTTCACTTCTGTCTACGTTTCATTGGCAAAGTCTGTCGCATGGCCCTGCATCAAGGAGCAGGAAATATACTCTTTTCAAGCATGTGAAAGAAGGCAGGGATTGAAAATGTGCTAATGATTCATGAAGTTTACCACACATGCTAACATGATAACATTTAACTACAATACTAATGCAGGTAAAAAAATAATATCTGAACACCTTTTATTCCATAAATAAATTATCCACTTGAGACTATAAATGAATCAATTCTGGGACAAAATTCTAACTCCATCTATACCTGTATGTTTGTTATCAATGGCTTGTCAGTAAAATGGGAAAAATATCACCATGTAGTAGGTATAGGAAGATACTTACCACAATGCCTGGTATGATCTGGGCACTTTATAAATTCTCATTTCTGTCCCACTGTAAGACAGGTAAACCTGCTCTCATTTGATTATTATTTTGTCTGAAATCCTTTAGAAAACATGTCTATGAACAAAAATTTAGAAAAAGCACCTCACGTAATTGTATTTACATCACTATGAGATAGCTATACGTTTTCCTTTCAGAGACTCTCTCTCCTTTTCTTTCTCTTGATAGAGATTGAGTGACAGTTTTATAAATAAGGTGATATTAAATTATTAAATTCATTTGTAATTGCTTATTTACCTCAATATATAACAGAGAAATATTTTATATTAATAAAAGTAAATGACTCATCAGTCACTAATTTACTCTGTAACATAGCATTGCATGTATATACACTATTTTAATTAATAAATGTGTTGCTGATGGCAATTAATTTGTTTCTTTTTTATTATAGTACAATGCTGTCATGAAGAGTCCTCATGAATATAACACATAGTCTTCTATATACATTTTCATGAACTTTTTTGTCAATGGTTTAATTATTTTCTAAGGATGAATTGTTGAAGAAAATAATTGCTGCTTCAAATAGTTTACAAATTTTAACTTTGATCAACATTGTTATACTATTTTTCCAAAACTGTTAATGCCGACCTTTTCTTATAAAGGCAGCATGCAAAATTATGTTTCTCAACATGCTCCTGTAACTTGTAATTTATCAAACTATTTATTTTTACTAGTTAGACAGTGAAATTTCACATCTTTGATATCTAGTGAGGTGAGCTTTTTTCAAATATTTATGTATGACTTGTATTTCTAATTTTGAAACTTTCCCTCTTAAGAGCCAATCTTTCTTGATTTATAAGATTACCTGGTGTAATAAAATATCTAAATTTACTTCATTATATTTGTTGCTATTATTATCTTGGTTTGAATTCTGTCTTTTAAATCTTTCCTATCATTTTTACCCTCATTTATTTAATATTAACTAAGTGTCTTGTAGATGGCAGGCCATATTCTAAATGCTAGAATAACACACTGAACCAAGTAGCCAAATGTTTTACCCTCATGGAGCCTGCATTTCCAAAAGGGTTAAGATAGGTATTACAAAGATTGAACAAAAAGAAAAAAAATAATGAAAAAATCAGGAGTCCTGCAAAAGGCTAGGATTTCTATGTCATACATGCAAGTCAGGGAAGGCATCTCTACCTTAATTTGGTGACAGAAGCAAATGCTTGGAGGTAGTGAGGGAATAAGTCATTTTGACATCTGGGGGAACAATGATCCATGAAGGGGAAGAGCAAGTCCGCTTTGCTAGTGCCAGGAAGAGCAAGGTCATTAGTTTGGCCAGAGCCATGTCTGTGATAGGGAGAATGATAGGACGGGAAATGAGAAGACTGGTGTGGAAACAATTATGTAGGAACTTTTAAGGAACTTAGCTTTTCACACTGAAAAACATGTAAGCCATCAGATAGTTTTAAAAGGTAGAAGGACCTGATCTCACATGCTTCACAGGCACACCCTGCTGAATGCGCTATATCAGAGGACCAGAGTGGAAGCAGGAAATCCAGGAAGGAGGCTACTAGAGTCACCCAGGCGACAGATGATTGCGATGTGAAAGGAGTTGTGGTGGAGATAGCAAAATATGGTCAAATTTTGGAGCATTTACAGCTAAAAATATTTGCTGAAATATTGGATGTACATGTGTAATACAGACAAGCAGAAGATAATTCTAGAGATTTGGGTCTGAAAACTAGAGCAAAAAATGTACTTCACAGATTATTTTAGTTAAATGTTCCCATTCAAATATATCTATCTATCCATCCACATAAGTTGACATAATTCACTATATCTTTATTTGGGTGCTATATACAAATAGTGTATTCTTTTTAATGGATGGCAACAACACAGTGATTTATATACAATTCTTTGTAGTAAATGTTGACTTCAATATCTATCTTACTTTTAAGCAAATATCTGAATAATCTCTAGTTTTAATAGGATTGCATATGAATTTGTAGGAGGTGTGTGTCATGAAAGATAATCATGACTTTTTAAAATAATATTTTATTTTACCTTTTCCCTATCCAATTTTTATGGCTCATTTATGTTTTTTCTTATCTTAATGCATTGATTTGTACTAAAACAAAAAAAAGAAGATTTTTATAACCTAATAAATCAATACAGGAAAAATATATCTAGATGATAATATAAGAAGATAGTAAAAATCCTCATACTGCATTATAAATCATTATAAGCAAGAAAAAAGATAAATGCCTATCAATTACTATGTGCTTATACCATACAATGGGCCATGCAATTTACAAAAAACAAAGAGACCATCTTTGATATTACAAAACTTAAAACTAGTTGAGGTTGGCCGGGTGTGGTGGCTCAGACCTGTAATCTCAGCACTTTGAGAGGCCAAAGCAGGCCGATGGCTTGAGCCTAGGATTTTGAAACCAGCCTAGGCAACATGGTAAAACCCCGTCTCTACAAAAAAAAACACAGAAAAATTAGCTGGGGGTGGTGACACACTCCTGTAGTCCCAGCTACTCAGGAGGCTGAGGTGGGAGGATGACTTGAGCCCAGGAGGTGGAGACTGTAGTGAGCTGTGATTGTGCCACTGCACTCCAGCCTAGGCAACAGAGTGAGATCCTGTCTCTATTAAAAACAAACAAACAAAAAAAACAAGTTGGGGTTATGTAAAAGGAAATAATAAGAATTGATATATAATATGTTACTAACACTTATCTTTGGTACATTAATTATATGCGATTTCTGTTCTTATCTCCATTTTACAAATGAAGAATTTGTGTCTCAGATTATGAGTCTGAGAATGACAACACGAATCAATAGAAGATTATATCGACTACCATGTGATCTAGTTCTCTGTGGTTCACAGAATAATTGACATAGGATACCATAGGTGAAGCAGATCATTTAAGCCAGGATAATTCAGGCAAACATCAAAGAGGGAGAGATTACAATATTTTTCAGAAGAAGCATAATTTCAATGAGAGTGTACCATAATATGTAAAAAAAAGATTAATATTAACTGTAGCCTTGTAACATCAGTCCCGGTTTCCTCTCCTGTGTCTTCTAATTTTTGGATGTTAGACTTTTGCCAATCATTAGTTCTGAGACTCGTTTGATTTAACCATTATGTCAGATGAAATGTCTGTATTACACTGATGTTATAAAAATTAAATAGGTAATATATTTAAAAATATTGCAATGTGAAAAAGAAAGAGCATGTTGAGGAAGGAAAAATATATAAAGTAAGGCTTGGAAGAAATAAGTGTAAAAAGTGAATATCACATGTTGGGGGCAGCACAAAGACAACAGCCCCAGTGGAGAATGAAGTGTATGCTCCCCCATTCTCTAATTTGCAAGAGGAACATTTATTGCATACTTTGATAAATGGATCAGTGTCTGTAACTCAGAACATGCAGAGACTGTTGTGATTCAAGATGATGAGAGCTATCACAGTTAGATGCCTGGAAATAAAACTACATGAGGGAACTAGTCAGGATACACAGTTCCAAAAGGGGCAGTGATTGTGCCTTGTATTAATAGATGTGTAGATACTTTCTATATGATCAAGTGAGAAAATGTATTTCAGGCCATTGGAAAACAGAATGGTGAGACCCCGTGGAAATGTGAGGGACTTCAAGAAGTTTAGTTTGTCCGAAAGGAAAGCCTTCTGGCAATGTGGCAGAATGCGATACAGAAAAGGTTAGCAAGGCCCTGATTTTGAAGGGCAACCCATGCCATATTTGGGAGTATATAGTGAATATGAACTACAAGATGTGATTTCCATTTTTACAAGATATTTTGGGCAGACATGTACAGGACGAATTTTTAACTGTGAGAAAATGACTTAAAATGGGCTGAATAAATGATAGTAAGATCCTAAAATAAAGCAAGAAAATGGAGATGAGCTGGTGTTGAGAGAGATTTAGAAAAACTCAATTATACATAAACTTGGTGGCTCAATGAGCTCTGAGAATGAATAAGTAGAGTTTAAAAATATCTTTCAGGTTTCTGTTTTAGGATGCCTGGATGGTTTTTGGGTGCTGGACAGACACTTGTAACCAAGTGTGAGGACATAAGAGCTAGGAAACTTTGAGACAGAGACAAATGAACTGAGCTTAGAAGTTAATTTTGGCCTGGTGCAGTGGTTCACGCCTGTAATCCCAGCACTCTGAGAGGCCGAGGTGGGCGGATCAACTGAGGTCAGGAGTTCAAGACCAGCCTGGCCAACATGGTGAAACCTGTATCTACAAAAATACAAAAATTAGCCAGGCATGATGGCAGGTGCCTGTAATCTTGGCTACTCCAAATGCTGAGGCAGAAGAATCGCTTGAACCCGGGAGGCGGAGGTTGGAGTGAGCCAAGATCGTGCCATTGAACTACAGCCTGGGCGACAGAGTGAGACTCTGTCTCAAAAAAAAAAAAAAAAAAAAAAAAAGATGGTAATTTTGAGGTTTCTACTGTTTCAACTGGAAAGGTAGATCTGTTACTCAAGAGACAATAGTATGGAAAATGTAAGCTTCAATGGTTTAGAAACCAGGCAGAATTAATATTAGATGCAATAAGGATGAAGAGGCCAGCGGAATTTTCTTAGGGGCATCACATGTCATGAGAGAAATCTCAGTAGGATGAAATTGACAATACGGTCTTAGTGGCCACCATCCCCTCCCTCTCAAATAGGCACACACATACTAGTTCCTCATTCAGAACTCATGATCATGTGTTTCGCACTAATTAAACAAAATGCATCTTAATTATATATTAGCATTGGAGATATTACTATAAAACATCCAGAGCAATTGTCACCCTTGCCACAGCTCATAATTCACTGTGTTCCGTAGCTAAGGATTGTATAACTAGATTTTTATAGCCCCACAGACAGAGTTTATTTTGACGTGGTGGTCTAGCTCTTCTTACACATGGTTTAACGTTTTTATGAAATTCAAACAGCAGTTATTTTAATGACTTCAAAATGATGCACAAATCATACAGCTAATATGATGGGACCAAGATTTAAAATTAACTTTTGAGAATAACAAAAACCTAAAGGCAAATTACTTTAATTAATTACTTTAATACTGTCTGTTATGATTTTGCAAGGAAAAGCTGATGGTAGTTGGGAGGATTCTTAATTGATGTGCTTTATTTTTTTTTGTAAATTAGCGTGTTTGAAATTTTGAGAGACTGAGCAAAAATAGAAACTATAGAAAGGCAGATGATGCAAATGGAAGGAAATAAAGTAATGCTACTGTGAGTGCAGATCTTGACCAAAAAAACAAAATGACAATAAAAGCCATAACCTGATAATCTGCAAATGGATGCTTCAAATGATCACTATCCCACATGCATTAGGTGGGAAGACATGTTTAAATTTATTACTTATTGTTTAGCAGTGCCTGCTATGAACTAGTTCTAGGGAAAGCTTTCATTGTCTCCAATTTACCCTTGACTTTCAGAGGATTTAACTAATTTTTCTCAGTCCACCTACAGCGTAGTAGAAGAGCTGGAATTTCAGACTTTTATCTCTGTGGTTCCAAAGATTCCTCCCTATTCTTCATCTAATGAAGACAGACTACATGTAAGGCACAAAGCAGAATAAGTAAAATAAAATGTGTATTACAAGAAAGGAAAGAGAATGAAATGAAGAAGATGGTGAAGAAAGAAAAAGGTTGAATGTCAAATTTTTCTTCCTTTAATTACAAAACAAACATCAATGGCAGTAGGAAGTCACAACGTTTGACCAAAAAATACATGTATTCAGGCATGTGTATAAATATATAATATGATTACAGACACATAGACCCACAACATCACATGGAGTTCCTTTTTCTGCTTTATTTATTTACCAGAGATTTGTCTCAAGAGTGATTCTGGAAATTGGCTGTGTCTAAAATGTTTCTATCTTCTTTAGTAAATCTTTCAAATTAATCCTGAAGGATTAAAAAAGATAGAAAGAATAAATTAGTCGCTGAGATAATTGTAATTTAAAAATAAGTTCTTCTGTTTGTGTGGATATAATTATTGGCCAGAATTATTTATTTATTGGCCAGAATAATGTATTTCTTAACATTTTTCTATCTCAAAATTTCAGTGGGTTTGCTAATAGTATTATGAATAAGGCCTTCCTTAGCCCATTCTCCTCCACTGTTACTCTCCTCATCTTCAGGAGCCACATATGACCTTGGCAAGAATTTGCAATTCTATCTTCTGGATGTGCTGGATTCTATAGTATGTGACTAAAGATAGTAAGAAATAGTCCTCTGGAATAGTCACACTTGGAAAGGGCACAATATGAGCGATAGGTAAAACTTTGCCGATGCTAGTAAAATCTATATATTTGTGTATATATATAATACACTATATATATAGCTCCCATGGATAGAAAAGGGGCAAAGGATAGCTTCTTCTTTGTGCTCTTCTTAACTTCTTAATACGAACAGCCCTAAACTGAATTTGTTCTCACAACTTGGCTTTTTTTTCAGGGAAAAATAACTGACCAATTCTCAGTGACCACGGCATCCCGCAGCTTACATCAAAATTTGTCTAATTTGTTTTCTATTGCAAATCAGTCTGGGTCTGAGTTTGAGGAACATCAGCCAGATTTTCTCTGATGCTGCTGCCTATTGGATGCCTTCATCACCAAGGGTCCAAAACTAAAGAGTCACAGGGACCAGAGAAGTGAGTCCAAAAAATAAATATTTATGATTTATGTTATTCCGTGGTCCATAATCTCATAGGAGAACACAGACTTACACATATCTAGGTTTAAACATTACAGCTAAATTTTCAATTGGTCATTAGTAACTGATAACAATTTCTATAAGTACTCACTTTCTTAATTGTCTCATTTCACCTTCACAATTATTATGTTAATCCAGTGAATAGGATGATATGAAAAGGAATGAACATTTCCTCATCACACAAAGCAGAGGAAATCTATTAAATTAAGCAATTTGCAGCCAAAACAGTGTATCTGAGAAAACACTCAGCTTATCATATTGATCAGCCCAGCCTTTTGTTTCTTAGTGGCCACCATCCCCTCCCTCTCAAATAGGCACACACATACTAGTTCTTCATTCAGAACTCATGACCATGTGTTTCACACTAATTAAACAAAATGTATCCTAATTATATATTAGCATTGGAGATATTACTATAAAACATCCAGAGCAATTGTCATCACTTGCCACAACTCATAATTCACTGTGTTCTGTAGCTAAGGATTGTATAACCTAGATTTTTATAGCCCCACAGACAGAGTTTATTTTGACGTGGTGATCTAGCTCTTCTTACACATGGTTTAATGTTTTTATGAAATTCAAATAGCAGTTATTTTAATGACTTCAAAATTATGCACTAATCATACAACTAATATGATGGGACCAAGATTCACAATTAAGTTTGGAGAATAACAAAAACCTAAAGGCAAATTACTTTAATAATGAGAAATTCACAGGGGAAAGAAGAATAAATAAACTAACATTTATTGAATTGCTACTGCATGCTTAACACTGGTTGAATGTTTTATATCCCTATGATTTTTTGTTTTAATTGCCAAGTTCATTTCTGTCTCGAAACTTAGCAATTGATTGTGATCATATGGCTGGACCACTTCTCAGATCTTTAGATCTCTAATCCCACTCACTCTATATGTGCCCAATAGAAATAGGTATTATGCTCTCTATTCCAGTTTTTCCCACCCTAGCATGTCTTTTAAACTTTATTCTCAGTGTTTTATAATGTTTAATTACATTTGTTTCTGTTTGCCTGCTATACATGGTTTGTCCCTACTGGCCTGTAAACTCCCAAAGGTATGGGACCCTCTACATCGTAGTCAGGATAAGCTTTGCTCAAATATGTCCTGAATGAATATTTCTAGACTATCAAATGCAACAATTATAACAATCTCATAGATAAACATTATAATTCACAGATGAGGAAACTGAGTGGTATAGAGTAAATAATTTCTCTAATTCTATCCATTATTTGTAAATAGTGTAAAATCACTGTTAATATGGGACTGCCTGGATTGAAATTCATTGCTTCCCAATATGATAAGGTCCATGGATATCATAGTACCCTTTGGCTCAGACCATAAAGGAGCCCCAAACTTTGTTAAATAATTAGAGAAAGAATGAGGAGACTCAAGGAGATGAGGAGAAAACATTTTAAATACCTTGAATCCTGTGGGGTAGGGTGGAATCTGTAGCAGGATGACAAGCTCAGAGTTTGTCTTAACTTTAAGCAAAAGCAGAAACTTATCCGAGTCCAGTTGACTATCCAGTGGACCTAAGTTATCTGGTAGCATTATTTTTCCTTTTTTCTCTACAAAATTGAATTACTGCAAATATCAGGAGATTTCTGTTTTAACCAAGGCAAGGTGCAAGTCATTCATTGTTAATCAAATGGACACAGAAGTCAGTACAATTGGGAGAAAATTATGTTTTATGTCATGGAGAATTGGTATCTGATAATAATGTTTGAATGTCATCCTCTATTTGTGTGGCAGATGAAGAAATATATTCTTTTCAATTTGGAGCCCTTGCTATCTTTTGGTCTCCAGAAAAGGGATGCACAAATTATGCTTAACAAATTTAATCCTTCCCAAAGAAGATCTACTCCACATTAAAACTACTTGCAGATATGAATACATCTGAATAAAAATAAAACAGAAAAACACAAACAGAAACACAAAAGCTTCTGGTATGAGTGTACTTCAAAATGAATAGGAGAATAATTGTATTTGAGAAAAGTAAGATGGGCTACATTATCACCTAATGATTTCACATATAGAAATAAATGTTTTGAAGTAATTAAAATTTAAAGAAGGAAAATTCCAACAGAATAAATAAGAATAAATCTAAGGATAATCTATTTATTAACCAGGTTTAATTCATTTGTGTACAAACTACACCCAGCTGTATGCTTAGCCTCTGCACCCAAATATTCTATGTTAATCTCTCCTCTCTGTCAGGCATCAGATTTTGAATGACATGTTGGTCAGCTTGCATAATTTCCAAGTAGCTTTCAGTGGCTAAAACCTGCCCCATTAAAAGTCTACATTCATGGAAAAACCAGAGTTCACCCTCCTACTCCTCATAGTCACTGCTCAGAAAAGAACAACTTAATTGGGTAGCTTTTGTGTTCCTCCTGTAGACTAAGTGGGATCATGGTTAGCGTCCTCTCACATCCCTTTTGCTTGCAATACTTACACAGCTGTCTTGTATTTGGCAGGAGGAAGAGGATATCTATTTCACTGCCTCATGAGTCCTCTTTCTGTTTCTTGATGCTTGTTCTCTGAGCAATACAGATTGACCACTGATGACTTCTATGTGACTGATTTCTAAATGCAGACTCTCTTGTGGCAGGTATGTGCAAAACATGTGGATTTTCTTTGGGAGTTCTCCCAAGTACACACTTCTCTGAAGCAGAAAACTTGCTGCAGCAAGACTTCTTAAGTATGATACTAGTAGAGGTTTTAGGACAGCTACTTACTATACAGTCCAATTGACCCACTAGAAAGCATTCAGTGTAGATCTACCAAATAAAAAGAAGGCAGGTTGATTGACTATCACGGCTTTGCCATTGTCTTCACACAATCACAGTACATGCAAAGCTGATCAATACAGCTGTGGCTTCAGTTGGTCTTGTCCAACAGGAGGATGAGATACCAATCTTCTTTACATTGCAGGTACTCCCAGGTTCTACTAATGAGTTTCTCAGAACAACTTTCACTTGAATTTTTAGAAAAAAAAAAAATCTTTTCTCCCAGCCTGGGAACACTCTTCGGTGTGAACATGTTTTGTTTTCATCTACGAAATCAGCAATACTATATATTTAAAGAATCCTACCATGAGGAAGGAATTGTATTAGTACACAGATGACATATGTGTAGGAGAAAATACAACATATCACTGGGCAATTATTAATAAATAATTACCAAAAAATTAGGAAGGTAAAAATTTAGAGGGAAAGGAAATTATGGCTTGAAAAACAGAGAAATTTTAGAGTGGGCAATATATTGACTCTGCTGTGAAAAAGCAAACTTCTCTCAAGAAAGTCAGTTCATTAAAGGCAGAGACAAACTTTTCTGTAAATGGCCAAATAGTAAATATTTTAGACTTTATGGGCCACATATGGTCTCTGTCACATAGTATTTTTTTTCTACTGCCTTTACAAATGTAAAGAAAGATAATTCTTAGCTTAAAAGCCCTACAAAAATAGGTCACAGATAGGATTTGGCATGTGGGCCAGTCATAGTTTGCAACTCTTGCCTTGTCAGAGAAGATATTTAAAGCTATCAGATGTATCATGTTTAGAATAAGAGAAAAATATTTCATTTGTTTTTTATAAAATTGATATTACATTCAAGTATGTTGGCATTATGGACACTCTAGTGGCAAATTTATTCTTCAATGAGACAGAGGGCACATTGTTTAAAGCACACCCTTCCACATTGTCTGACTCTGATTCTAACAGGAGCTTTGATAAACGTTGTGAGTTGTAGACATGCAAATGAATTCTGTCAGGTAGAAGGACAACCTTATTGACCTTCCCACTCACCTGAAAACAAAACAGAAGCAAAAAAAAATAGTTTTTTCTTCATTTACACATTTATTTTTAATATTTCTGCTCAATACATGCGTCTGTTTATGGCTTCTCTTCTTAGCCATCCGTAACATAACATTCTCTTTTGATTCATTTAAGTCTATGAAGAATAAATTTACTACCTGTAGTTTTCAGTGCCTACTATGAATAAAATAAACATATTTTCAATAAAAAATCGTAATATGTCAATTGCTATCATACCTAGCTTCTAAGCCTGGGGTTTATCTGAAAGAAAATTCTGAAGTTAAAAAGAACAAGTACAAAAACAAAATTCTGGCATAATGCCCAGCTACACCTTAACTTATTTATTTTACTGACTTATTTTTTAACACTCTGCTTAGTGAAAGAAATGCCAGGTGGGCAGCAGTAGGGAAAGTGAATTGCTTTGGACTGAAATGGATTTCCTGCCTCTTCCGAAATACTACCTTCCACATTATCAGAAACAGTTAAATGTCCTTTTGTGTTTCATAGCTATAGAACACTCTGGAGTTAAACAAACTCAATAATCTGGATATTTGAGAAGTTTTTGTGTGTTTACGGAACTAGGCCAAGAGGCAGAGTGCCTTGGGAGAAGAATAGAGAAGAAAGTATAATAGAGCCTGTAAGTGACAGATTCCAGGGCCCATCCTGACTCTATATTGTGAGATTTGTTTGGAACCTAAGAGGTTTTGGGGTTTGTGAGAAAGGACTATATCTGCTGGTAATCCATATAGAATTAGTGCCTGGAAAAGCAGCCACACTGCCGCTTTGCAATTTGGTAAACCTTAGCCTTGAACGTCCTGAGAGGAGATCCTGCCCAGTAGCTATTCTTACCACTGCTTGAATCAGAGCTCACACATTTCTGTTACAGAGGGAACATAGTGTAGCATTTAAGAGCACAAAGTCTAGAATCAGATGTATTGGGTTTATACCTCAGTTCTAAGAACTGTATAGATAGACAATTGGCAACTCTGTATATAAAAATGGAACTCTGACCCATAATCAGCAGTCACCAGACTAGAAAGGCAAGCATGACCTCTGCAGCAAATGGTAAGAGAGGTAAAGCCATAACATCTGTAGCAATAAGCCCCCAAAGCCAGGACTTGATTAATAACTGACAGCATACCTAATTTTTACTCCTGCTTCTGATGTGGGACCAACCAGAGAAAGGCAAATCTGCTTCCCAAACCATTCCCTTAGGATCTAGTTAGTCCACCTCCAGCTTCCCCATGCCAGCAGCCTCCAATCAGAGAATAGCTGAAACCTTCCTTTTTCTCCACTATAAGGCTTTACCACATTTTTGCCTGCCTTTGAGTCTACCAACTGAAAGTGATAGTGACTAACTCCCTTGTATTAGCAAGCTCTGTGTAGCCTTGTTTTCTTGCAGGTGATCTTCCTTTATTTCTGTATCTCCTCCACTTGCTAGCTATGCTACTCTGTGCATATCATTAGTGAAAGACAAATAGCCTTATCTCATTGAAGCTTCCATCTAAAATTGTTCAGAACAGAAGTTTGATTTCTACTACCTTCATTGCTGTATTACCACATTTATACACAAGTCTTAGCCACCCCAAACACCTATTTTGTTCCACAGTCATCTCCATTTCAGGAACTGACACAAGAGTTTCCTAGATTATTTTAAAGCTCAATGTTAAATTGTGCTTAATTTTCTTTAAAATACTTAAGCTAGACAAAGCAATACATTTCTGTGTTACGAGTTTTATTGCCTTCACTCCATTCTTCAGTGGTGAGTTAGTATTTGGAAGTACTCTAAGTATATACACTTAATATACAATGTAGATGGTTGGTTAGCATTTGAATGACTATCCAGAGACAACCAGTAAATTTTCCATTAGCAATGAAGACTTTGCTATTTACTAGGGGAAATTAAAGATAACACCTTATTAATAAAAAATAATGTAGTTAAAAAATTCTGGATTGGCTAGGAATACTGTGCAGATATCCCTACTCCTGGCTGAACCAGCTATAAGAATAAGTTTTGTCAGCAGCCATTATCCAGGATATTCTTGGTTTGGAGTTTGTTTTGTTTTTTTGGCCCCATGTGTAAAATGGTATGATTTAGTTAATGTAATGTTACATAACTTCATTTATTAAAAGAAAAGTTGAACAGCTGTTCATTTTATTCAAAGTTTAAAAAATATTTCTTATTATATTGATAATATGCATTTAAAAATTTGACATTTTTATAAATATGCACAATTTCTTTATATACCTCAAACAGTAACTTTTTTACATATGTCAGTAGTATTTCTTTGTTATATAATTTTGTAGTTTGTCTTAGTTCAGCTATTCTTAGCAATAAGTACTTTTTGTCATTTGTTTATTTTTTAAATCTTTCCATTGCTTCTGTGGTTAAAGCCTGAGGTATGTAAGGACAAAAACAAATTGAAAATAAGAATCTTACTTTATTGAAAATAAAATAAGAGATTGCTCTCTGTTTTTTTTCCTTAGAGCATTTATTTTGAAAAATTGTAATTTTAAGTACTGTCTCCTCTCTTTGGAATGTATATAACTTCTTTTGAAGACTATATAAAACTTTTGTCAGCTCTGTGACCTAGGAATGTGTTTCTCAAGGATCTGGGAGCCATTTCCTTGGAATGTAAACAGTAAGAAAGGTAGCACCACGAGGGAGGAGCCAAGATGGCCGAATAGGAAGAGCTCCAGTCTACAGCTCCCAGCGTGAGTGACGCAGAAGACGGGTGATTTCTGCATTTCCATCTGATGTACCGGGTTCATCTCACTAGGGAGTGCCAGACAGTGGGCGCAGGTCAGTGGGTGCACGCACCGTGCGCGAGCCGAAGGAGGGCGAGGCATTGCCTCACTCAGGAAGTGCAAGGGGTCAGGGAGTTCCCTTTCCTAGTCAAAGAAAGAGGTGACAGATGGCACCTGGAAAATCGGGTCACTCCCACCCAAATACTGCGCTTTTCCGACAGGCTTAAAAAACAGCGCACCAGGAGATTGTATCCCGCACCTGGCTCAGAGGGTCCTACGCCCACGGAGTCTCGCTGATTGCTAGCACAGCAGTCTGAGATCAAACTGCAAGGTGGCAGCGAGGCTGGGGGAGGGGCGCCCGCCATTGCCCAGGCTTGCTTAGGAAAACAAAGCAGCTGGGAAACTCGAACTGGGTGGAGCCCACCACAGCTCAAGGAGGCCTGCCTGCCTCTGTAGGCTCCACCTCTGGGGGCAGGGCACAGACAAACAAAAAGACAGCAGTAACCTCTGCAGACTTAAATGTCCCTGTCTGACAGCTTTGAAGAGAGCAGTGGTTCTCCCAGCACGCAGCTGGAGATCTGAGAACGGGCAGACTGCCTCCTCAAGTGGGTCCCTGACCCCTGACCCCCAAGCAGCCTAACTGGGAGGCACCCCCCAGCAGGGGCAGACTGACACCTCACACGGCCGGCCAGGTACTCCAACAGACCTGCAGCTGAGGGTCCTGTCTGTTAGAAGGAAAACTAACAAACAGAAAGGACATCCACACCAAAAACCCATCTGTACATCAGCATCATCAAAGACCAAAAGTAGATAAAACCACAAAGATGGGGAAAAAACAGAGCAGAAAAACTGGAAACTCTAAAAAGCAGAGCACCTCTCCTCCTCCAAAGGAACGCAGCTCCTCACCAGCAATGGATCAAAGCTGGACAGAGAATGACCTTGACGAGCTGAGAGAAGAAGGCTTCAGACGATCAAATTAGTCCAAACTACGGGAGGATATTAAAACCAAAGGCAAAGAAGTTGAAAACTTTGAAAAAAATTTAGAAGAATGTATAACTAGAATAACCAATAGAGAGAAGTGCTTGAAGGAGCTGATGGAGCTGAAAACCAAGGCTCGAGAACTACGTGAAGAAAGCAGAAGCCTCAGGAGCCGATGCGATCAAATGGAAGAAAGAATATCAGCAATGGAAGATGAAATGAATGAAATGAAGTGAGAAAGGAAGTTTAGAGAAAAAAGAATAGAAAGAAATGAGCAAAGCCTCCAAGAAATATGGGACTATGTGAAAAGACCAAATCTACATCTGATTGGTGTACCTGAAAGTGACGGGGAGAATGGAACCAAGTTGGAAAACACTCTGCAGGATATTATCCAGGAGAACTTCCCCAATCTAGCAAGGCAGGCCAACATTCAGATTCAGGAAATACAGAGAATGCCACAAAGATACTCCTCGAGAAGAGCAACTCCAAGACACATAATTGTCAGATTCACCAAAGTGGAAATGAAGGAAAAAATGTGAAGGGCAGCCAGAGAGAAAGGTCAGGTTACCATCAAAGGGAAGCCCATCAGACTAACAGCGGATCTCTCAGCAGAAACTCTACAAGCCAGAAGAGAGTGGGGGCCAATATTCAACATTCTTAAAGAAAAGAATTTTCAACCCAGAATTTCATATCCAGCCAAACTAAGCTTCATAAGTGAAGGAGAAATAAAATACTTTACAGACAAGCAAATGCTGAGAGATTTTGTCACCACCAGGCCTGCCCTAAAAGAGCTCCTGAAGGAAGTGCTAAACATGGAAAGGCACAACCGGTACCAGCCACTGCAAAATCATACCAAAATGTAAAGACCATCGAGACTAGGAAGAGACTGCATCAACTAATGAGCAAAATAACCAGCTAACATCATAATGACAGGATCAAATTCACACATAACAATATTAACTTTAAATGTAAATGGACTAAATGCTCCAATTAAAAGACACAGACTGGCAAATTGGATAAAGAGTCAAGACCCATCAGTGTGCTGTATTCAGGAAACCCATCTCACGTGCAGAGACACACATAGGCTCAAAATAAAAGGATGGAGGAAGATCTACCAAGCAAATGGAAAACAAAAAAAGGCAGAGGTTGCAATCCTAGTCTCTGATAAAACAGACGTTAAACCAACAAAGATCAAAAGAGACAAAGAAGGCCATTACATAATGGTAAAGGGATCAATTCAATAAGAAGAGCTAACTATCCTAAATATATATGCACCCAATACAGGAGCACCCAGATTCATAAAGCAAGTCCTGAGTGACCTACAAAGAGACTTAGACTCCCACACATTAATAATGGGAGACTTTAACACCCCACTGTCAACATTAGACAGATCAACGAGACAGAAAGTCAACAAGGATACCCAGGAATTGAACTCAGCTCTGCACCAAGTGGACCTAATAGACATCTACAGAACTCTCCACCCCAAATCAACAGAATATACATTTTTTTCAGCACCACACCACACCTATTCCAAAATTGACCACATAGTTGGAAGTAAAGCTCTCCTCAGTAGATGTAAAAGAACAGAAATTATAACAAATTATCTCTCACATCACAGTGCAATCAAGCTAGAACTCAGGATTAAGAATCTCACTCAAAACCGCTCAACTACATGGAAACTGAACAACCTGCTCCTGAATGACTACTGGGTACATAACAAAATGAAGGCAGAAATAAAGATGTTCTTTGAAACCAACGAGAACCAAGACACAACATACCAGAATCTCTGGGATGCATTCAAAGCAGTGTGTAGAGGGAAATTTATAGCACTAAATGCCCACAAGAGAAAGCAGGAAAGATCCAAAATTGACACCCTAACATCACAATTAAAAGAACTAGAAAAGCAAGAGCAAACACATTCAAAAGCTAGCAGAAGGCAAGAAATAACTAAAATCAGAGCAGAACTGAAGGAAATAGAGACACAAAAAACGCTTCAAAAAATTAATGAATCCAGGAGCTGGTTTTTTGAAAGGATCAACAAAATTGATAGACCGCTAGCAAGATTAATAAAGAAAAAAAGAGAGAAGAATCAATTAGATGCAATAAAAAATGATAAAGGGGATATCACCACCGATCCCACGGAAATACAAACTACCATCAGAGAATATTACAAACACCTCTATGCAAATAAACTAGAAAATCTAGAAGAAATGGATAAATTCCTCGACACATACACCCTCCCAAGACTAAACCAGGAAGAAGTTGAATCTCTGAATAGAACAATAACAGGCTCTGAAATTGTGGCAATAATCAATAGCTTACCAACCAAAAAAAGGCCAGGACCAGATGGATTCACAGCCGAATTCTACCAGAGGTATAAGGAGGAGCTGGTACCATTCCTTCTGAAACTATTCCAATCAACAGAAAAAGAGGGAATCCTCCCTAACTCATTTTATGAGGCCAGCATCATCCTGATACCAAAGCCGGGCAGAGACACAACCAAAAAAGAGAATTTTAGACCAATATCCTTGATGAACATTGATGCAAAAATCCTCAATAAAATACTGGCAAACAGAATCCAGCAGCACATCAAAAAGCTTATCCACCATGATCAAGTGGGCTTCATCCCTGGGATGCAAGGCTGGTTCAATATACGCAAATCAATAAATGTAATCCAGCATATAAACAGAACCAAAGACAAAAACCACATGATTATCTCAATAGATGCAGAAAAGGCCTTTGACAAAATTCAACAACCCTTCATGCTAAAAACTCAATAAATTAGGTATTGATGGGATGTATCTCAAAATAATAAGAGCTATCTATGACAAACCCACAGCCAATATCATACTGAATGGGCAAAAACTGGAAGCATTCCCTTTGAAAACTGGCATAAGACAGGGATGCCCTCTCTCACCACTCCTATTCAACATAGTGTTGGAAGTTCTGGCCAGGACAATTAGGCAGGAGAAGGAAATCAAGGGTATTCAATTAGGAAAAGAGGAAGTCAAATTGTCCCTGTTTGCAGATGACATGATTGTATATCTAGAAAACCCCATCATCTCAGCCCAAAATCTCCTTAACCTGATAAGCAACTTCAGCAAAGTCTCAGGATACAAAATCAATGTACAAAAATCACAAGCATTCTTATACACCAACAACAGACAAACGGAGATCCAAATCATGAGTGAACTCCCATTCACAATTGCTTCAAAGAGAATAAAATACCTAGGAATCCAACTTACAAGGGACGTGAAGGACCTCTTCAAGGAGAACTACAAACCACTACTCAAGGAAATAAAAGAGGATACAAACAAATGGAAGAACATTCCATGCTCATGGGTAGGAAGAATAAATATTGTGAAAATGGCCATACTGCCCAAGGTAATTTACAGATTCAATGCCATCCCCATCAAGCTAACAATGACTTTCTTCACAGAATTGGAAAAACTACTTTAAAGTTCATATGGAACCAAAAAAGAGCCCGCATCGCCAAGTCAATCCTAAGCCAAAAGAACAAAGCTGGAGGCATCACACTACCTGACTTCAAACTATACTACAAGGCTACAGTAACAAAAACAGCATAGTACTGGTACCAAAACAGAGATATAGATCAATGGAACAGAACAGAGCCCTCAGAAATAATGCCGCATATCTACAACTATCTGATCTTTGACAAACCTGAGAAAAACAAGCAACGGGGAAAGGATTCCCTATTTAATAAATGGTGCTGGGAAAACTGGCTAGCCATATGTAGAAAGCTGAAACTGGATCCCTTCCTTACACCTTATACAAAAATCAATTCAAGATGGATTAAAGACTTAAACGTTAGACCTAAAACCATAAAAACCCTAGAAGAAAACCTAGGCATTACCATTCAGGACATAGGCATGGGCAAGGACTTCATGTCTAAAACACCAAAAGCAATGGCAACAAAAGCCAAAATTGACAAATGGGATCTAATTAAACTAAAGAGCTTCTGCACAGCAAAAGAAACTACCATCAGAGTGAACAGGCAACCTACAAAATGGGAGAAAATTTTCTCAACCTACTCATCCGATAAAGGGCTAATATCTGGGATCTACAATGAACTCCAACAAATTTACAAGAAAAAAACAAACAACCCCATCAAAAAGTAGGCGAAGGACATGAACAGACACTTCTCAAAAGAAGATATTTATGCAGCCAAAAGACACATGAAAAAATGCTCACCATCACTGGCCATCAGAGAAATGCAAATCAAAACCACAATGAGATATCATCTCACACCAGTTAGAATGGCAATCATTAAAAAGTCAGGAAACAACAGGTGCTGGAGAGGATGTGGAGAAATAGGAACACTTTTACACTGTTGGTGGGACTGTAAACTAGTTCAACCCTTGTGGAAGTCAGTGTGGCGATTCCTCAGGGATCTAGAACTAGAAATTCCATTTGACCCAGCCATCCCATTACTGGGTATATACCCAAAGGACTATAAATCATGCTGCTATAAAGACACATGCACATGTATGTTTATTGCGGCATTATTCACAATAGCAAAAACTTGGAACCAACCCAAATGTCCAACAATGATAGACTGGATTAAGAAAATGTGGCACATATACACCATGGAATACTATGCAGCCATAAAAAATGATGAGTTCATGTCCTTTGTAGGGACATGGATCAAATTGGAAATCATCATTCTCGGTAAACTATCGCAAGAACAAAAAACCAAACACCACATATTCTCACTCATAGGTGGGAATTGAACAATGAGAACACATGGACACAGGAAGGGGATCATCACACTCTGGGGACTGTTGTGGGGTGGGGAGACGGGGGGAGGGATAGCATTGGGAGATGTACCTAATGCTAGATGACGAGTTAGTGGGTGCAGCGCACCAGCATGGCACATGTATACATATTTAACTAACCTGCACGTTGCGCACATGTACCCTAAAAGCTAAAGTATAATAATAATAATAAATTAAAATAAATAAATAAATAAATAAAACACACACACACACAAAAGAAAGGTAGCACCACACATCCCCCAGCTTCTGTGGGAGGATAGGATCCTAATTTCAGCGGGTTCCCAGCTCTAATTTGTAAAACCACCTCCTGCCATAACGATATGAAAAAGATATTTTTCCTCTGGAAAGAACTAGCTAACATAGATGGTTACCCCAATTATCACGTAAAACTGGGATAAACTCTATGTGATAAATGGTGCTATTAACTCCTCTTACTTGAAAAGCAGTTAGTGTGTATCTTGAAGACATGTATGTAATGGATTGTGTCTGTTTGATGCAAAAGGGTGAGATTTTTGTCTTTACAATTTATTGGCAGACTGATTATGATGCACATCACATTCTGGATTAAAGTTTTTTAAATGGTAAGTGTTTTCTTTCTCTATCATCTTTGTAGAAAGTATTTCTGGGTTGAAAGAAGATTTTGTTTTAATTATATTTCCCCAGGAAATAGGCAGCAGTGAGTAATTTATTATTAACTATGCAATTTTTGGCAATTGTGAATAAAATCTGTTTTTTTATTGTGGTTTTGTAATAATCACTAATGAATAATTACTAATATATAACAATGTTGTTGATTTCTGGATGGTAATCTAGTATCTACCAATATTGGCGAGCTACCTAATCACCTTTCCTACCAATATTTTTATAGGGTCTCTTTCTTAATAGTAATATTATTTAAAATATTAGTGTGTTCTTAGGGTGACTGCAAAAGAAACTAATGTCTATATAAAATTATATTTTGTTAAAATACTTTTAAGGACAATATGAAATGACACAGAAAGTTGGGCAACATGTTCTTTCAGAATCATATGGAACTTTTAATGCCCTATCTCTCTTAGTCATTATTTATTTGTTTTTTGTTAGCCTTGCTAAATTTTGATGTATTTGAAATTATTTTTCACATTGCCCTCATATATGAACATGTACTGTACAGGGGATAGAATTTTTGTATAACCTGTATCCTCAAAACCCTGTAGGATTTCTCCATTGAGATCAAGTACTCTGACAGCAGATCCTATATTTAATACATAGTGGCAACCCCAGGGTTTGACTATGGCTGTCCCTGGCTTTTAGCAAACTCTTAGTAAATATTTGTTCAGTCTTCAGTGAAAAACTTGGTATTTCTGCTAGTCCCAAGATTAAAATTTACTATGGCATAGAGAAGCTATAAGAGTGAGAGTTGGCAGGTACGTAAGAATAGACATCTTCTAACAACGTGGTTCAATAAAGACTTGATAGCTTTGAAATATAGTGAAAGTATTGCTGCTGGAGTTTTCAAAAAAAATAAAGCACATCAAAATACAAACAAACACCAAAATGCTGGACAAATGTTGGCCTGGGTTGGCTGTGATATTATAAATAAAATTTAAGCAAAGCTAGGAACGTTGTTTACACATGCTTCAAGATTCTGTCCAAGCCTATGATTTGATGCTTATCATCACTGAATATGTATCATTCTGCTGTTGCTAAAGGATTTATTTTATTTCAAAAGAAAACTTTTTTTAAATATATTCAGCCTTTATAGTTTGCTTCCTTTGACATATGGCAGCCTACATACAGCAGCAAGTTTTTATGTTTGATACTGAATTTTTATAAGGATTATAATCTGCCATTTAAGGTAGTGCATAAGCTTTGGGCTTCACCCCAAAATGAAGCTTAATCATATTTAGAACAATGATCTGGATGTTAATGAGAATAATATATTCCAAAATGTGTACATTGAAGTTAATAAAATGTATTTGGATATTCACATTATATCAGGCTACTCTAAGCAACCTAATACTACAGCTATTTAGTCAGGACTATATATAACATAAAATATATTTAATGACTTAAGATCAATCTGACTAATGACCATGTGTTCTTCTGCTTAGTGTACTTTATTCAGGGTTTCAGAGAGGGCTGTGGTTTCTAAAACAAAATAAAACCAACCAGACAAATCAAATCACCTACTCATTGATTTATAAAATTTAAGTCAAATTCAAGCCTTCTTACCACAAGAAGTATGCCTTGTGGCAATATACTTAACCTTTGTGAACCTACTTTACTTCCATATATATGGTATTGATAATAACATTTACCAAATAGCATGTTAGTAGACTGTAAGAATTAAATGTAGAAAATAAATCCATGTATTTAAAAGTTTTATGAAGATGTCACTAAGATGGCAAGTAAACTTGTCTTCAATTTATATGTAATTGAATTTATTTCTTATTATAGAATCTAAGAAATCAATTATTTATTAACTGCATATATTGGATTGCTTTGATCCACTTCATAAAAGATATAATGCTAAAGAAATCTCTAAGCTCCTAAACAGCCAAGACTGTGTTTTGCTAAGAAACCACAGTTCCCTAAACGTCATTGCATCCATGGTTCATTTGGATAGAACTTTGCATTTGAAATTGTATTTATTCTATTTACTATCATTGCCCAGTAAAGACCACATTCTGCTTGAAATTATTATGTTAATCAATATTGTAGATGTTTTCCATCAAATTAAATCCATTTTTGTGTCAGAATTTGAAGTTTGTACATGAAATCATTTTTCTTCTGTAATTGTAAGAACTGCTTGAGTATCCTCTCTCTCCAGATGGTAGCATAGAAAGCATCTTCTTTGTGTTTGTCTGAGAGTTTGGAAATATTATTGATATTATTGATAACATGAATGACTAATAATCATATTCACACATTGTGTCACATGTGTTCAACTTTTATCAACTATTGAAAAATAACCATTTTTGCTCTTGCTTTATTTGATAAAAGAAATCAAGTTTCATTTAGAAAAAACAATAGCAAAGACTTGGAACCAACCCAAATATCCAACAACGATAGACTGGATTAAGAAAATGTGGTACATATACACCATGGAATACTATGCAGCCATAAAAAATGATGAGTTCATGTCCTTCGTAGGGACATGGATGAAACTGGAAACCATCATTCTCAGCAAACTATCGCAAGAACAAAAAACCAAACACTGCATGTTCTCACTCATAGGTGGGAATTGAACAATGAGAACACTTTGACACAGGAAGGGGAACATCACACACCAGGGCCTGTTGTGGGGTAGGGGGAGCAGGGAATGATAGCATTAGGAGATATACCTAATGTAAATGACAAGTTAATGGGTGCAGCACACCAACATGGCACATGTATACATATGTAACAAACCTGCACGTTGTGCACATGTACCCTAAAACTTAAAGTATAATAAAAAAAGCTGAAAAAAAAGAAAAAATTCTAACTATAAACAAAGATAATATAAATTTCTATAAATAATCATACTCCATCATAAATGCATTCTATTCATTTTTAGAAGATATTTTCTTTTTTCAAGTTTCAGATATACAGAGAAATTCAAAAGATAGTAGAGACAATCCACATATACCCCATCAACCAGTTTCTACTACACGTTACACTAATATGGTAAACTTTGCCACAATTAATAAAATAATAATGATATATTATTATTCACTAAAACTCACAGTTTTTACTTATAATTTTTATTTTTATTTTTATTTTAAGACAGGATCTCACTCTGTCACCCAGGCTGAAGCGCAGTGTCACCATCATGGCTCACCTCAGTCTCGACCCCTCTTGGGCTCAGGCAATCCTCCGATCTCAGCCTCCTGAGTAGCTAGGACTGCACACACCCACCACCATGCCCAGCTAATTTTTGTATTTTTCTGTAGAGACAGAGTTTTGCCATGTTGCCCAGGCTGGTCTCAAATGCCTGGGCTCAAGCAGTCTGCCCACCTTGGTCTCCCAAAATGCTAGGATTACAGATGTAAGCCACCGTGCCAGGCCCCCAGAGTTTATTTAGATTTCTTTAGATTTTTGCCACTGCTTATGTGCAGTTCCTTTTGTATTCAGTCTTACTGACTCTACTCGTATCCAAAGCTAGATAGTTAACCACATCCCCCCACCTGCCAAGCCTCTTCACCAAAGTTTTTTCATACATTTGTAATACAGTTTGATTTATTCGTAACCATCTTCATTCCTTCCTAAGATTCTCCCATCTACCAAATGATTTGTTTTAATTTGCATACAATGTGTCATTCTTTGTGCTGTAAAATTTTGTGACATTTGACAAATGTATAATTTTATGCATCCACCATTACAATACCATATATATTGTTTTCACCACACAAAATCCTGTGTTTCACGTATTTAACTCCCTCGTTCTACCTGTACCTATGATGATCACTGGTATTTTTAGTGTCTAGAGATTTTCCTTTCCAGAAAGTCATACAATTGGAATTGTACAGTATGTAGCCATATCAGACTATATTCTTTTACTCAGCCACATGCATTTAAGTTTTATAAACGCATTTTCATGGCCTGATAGCTCATTTCTTTTTAGGGTTGAATGAATTTTATTGTATAGATGCACCACAGTTAATCTACTGATCTATTGAAGGGCATCTTGGTTGCTTCTAGTTTTGAGCAATTATGATTAAAGCTGCTATAAATGTTCATATGCAAGGTTTATGTGAACATAATTGTCAAATCTGTTTGATAAGTACCTAGGATGTTATCATATGATAAAACTATGTTTAGTTTTGTAAAAATTATCAAATTCCCTTCATAGTGGCAGTATGATTTTGTATTCCCACCAGCGATGAGCAATGATTTACAGTTTTTTATGCCCTGCTTTGTCTCTCTAGCATTTGGTTTTGCTTTTAAATAATTTTAGCCATTGTAATAAATGTGCTGTAGCTTTTTTTTTTTTTTTTCTTTAAACGGAGTCTTGCTCTGTCTCCAGGCTGGAGTGCAGTGGCATGATCTTGGCTCACTGCAACCTCCGCCTCCTGAGTTCAAGTGATTTTCCTGCCTCAGCCTCCCAAGTAGCTGGGACTATAGGCGCAATGCCACCACACCCAGCTAATTTTTGTATTTTTAGTAGAGACGGAGTTTCACCATGTTGGCCAGGTTGGTCTTGATCTCTTGACCTCGTGATCTGCCCGCCTTGGCCTCCCAAAGTGCTGGGATTACAAGTCTGAGCCACCACACCCAGCCGCATTTTATTTTCTTAATTTTCAATTCCCTAATGACAAATTATTTGAACTTGTATTTTTACCTACAAAAAAGACATTTTATTTCAAGAAAATATGGAAACTATATCTCTATCACTATCCCTATCTATAGTATCTATAATGTCTATCGATATTAATACCAGCCAGAAAGTCAATGTTACAATTATATATATAAAAATACAAATTTGTAACTTCTGAACATTTTTATTTGTTTATAACAAATGCTATAGATTGAATATTTGTGTCTTTTCCAATTTATATGTTGAAATCCTGGCCTCCAAAATAATGGTTATTGGCAGTTGGGGATTTTGTGAGGGCCCCATGCTCATGAATAGAATTAATGTCCTTATATAAGCAGCCCTTGGAGAGAGAGAGAGAGACCTCTTGTTCCTTGCATCATGTGAGAACACAGCAAGAAGGCACACTTTTAAGGAAGTGAGCCCTCACTAGATACTTAACCACTAGCTCTTTATCTTGAGCTTCCCAGGCTCCAGATAATATCTGTAAGAAATATATTTCTGTTGTTTATAAGCCACCTGGTTGGTAATATTTTGTTAAAGTAGCCTGAATAAATGAAGACAATAAATATAAGGAATTTCTAATCTAGGCTTTTATTTGGTCCTCTAATCTCATGCTATTTTCATGAAGTCTAACAAAACTTCAGTGGCTTTATTATTGGGTGATCCTCACTGTTCTTTCTTTATGTTCTTACCAAAGGTCTTTTTCTTTCCTTCTATTAGTGTTTATCTCTGGCCATTTTTGTTAATTGGAGAGGTCTAATGGACAGCTTTCTTTAATGCTACTTTTTGTTTGTTTGTTTGTTTGTTGTTTATTGATTGTGTTTTCTTTATTATCAAAGAAGGAAAAACATTGCTGGCAAGAGAAAAACAAAATGCTAAAATGCAGGGAGTAACACACCATGTTTATAAACTAAAAAGTAGGCAGCCTAGGGAAAAACTATGAGGTTCTCTGTGAGCTTCATGACAGCCACTAACAACAATCTGAGCCTGTAAATTTGGGACTGGAAATGATGACAAAGTTCTGACATAGATTGGCATGGTAGAAAACTTTCCAAAGTGAAGAGGGAATTAAAAGTTATTCATAATTGTTGCAAGTTCCCTTAATCTAGCTCTTAGAGATTTTGTTTTGTTCATTTATTTTCCCTAACATAATAAAAAAAACAATTGCTGGGGAAGGGGAAAGAAAGAGTTCCTTTTATAATTACAGAATAACCCTATTAAAATTTTTACAACACAAAGCTCTTACAAATAAATCTCTCCCTAAAATACATGTGTCATTACTAATATAACTTTTAAAACTTAGAGTAAAAACATTTCCCTACATTCTATCTTGTGACGTATAATTACTAAATAATTTCAGGATGCTTAAGAGATGATCAAATTAAAGAAATAGAGTTAAGATGTTATGTTAAATAAACAAACCTATAATTTATCAATTAAATGTACAGTAATACTTGAGACTAATTTATTACATTTGATTTTTATTTTTTACCATAATCACAAAAAGAGCTATATTAACTTAAAGTTAATAACAATGCTATTAACAGGCAAAATAAAGCAATAATTTTGCCATTTTTATAAGATTATGTTCTAAACAGTTAAAATATATTTTTACACTTTCGCTCTTTCCATGGTGAGCATATTCATAGCAACTTCAGCATTTTTCTTTTCAAACGTTTTATGAATTTTTGGTAGAAACAATTTCCAATGCTACATTAACAATTCTACTATGGAAAACTTGGTCAAAGGTTTAATAAAAATAATCTATAGAGACCCAAATACCTATTCTCATTGCCATCATAAGCATCTTTTGCTTTCAAAATCAAAACTGCAAAGAATTAAAGGTAAAAGTCTCATTTGATCTCTATGTATAACTGCATAGAGATGAGTCTTCTCAGAAATACAGCATTCTCGAGAACTAATTAATATTAATTGCATTATAAATACCGCTAAATGCAGTTAAGAAGAAAATAACTCATCACTTAGAAATAAGTCCATATTGCCGGGCGTCGTGGCTGAGGTCTGTAATTCCAGCATTTTGGGAGGCTGATGCAGGCGGATCACCCGAGGTCGGGAGTTCAAGACCAGCCTGACCAACACAGAGAAACCCCGTCTCTACTAAAATTAAAAATAAAAAAATTAGCCAGGCGTGGTGGTGATCGCCTATAATCCCAGCTACTTGGGAGGCTGAGGAAGGAGAATTGCTTGAACCCAGTAGGCGGAGGTTGCGGTGAGCTGAGATCACGCCTTTGCACTCCAGCCTGGACAACAAGAGCGGACTCTGTCTCAAAAAAAAAAAAAAAAGAAATAAGTTCACGTCATACTGGGATTTTTTTTACAAAGCAGCTCAAAAATTATTTAATTGTTGGTGAATAATGTTTGTCTTTGTTATTTGCAGATTTATCAGAGATCAGAGATCAGATACTATAAAGACTCAGGTTAAAAAGTAGATTTTTGTCTGATAGGAAGATAACCCCTAAAGGGTATGATTTTATTATTATGGAGAAAATGTTCTAATTTCATCTAGCACAATCTTGTTCTGATACTTTTTTAACTTCTGTACTTTCTAATTAGCTGAATAAACTCCTGTTTCCCAAATGTTCTTAGAATAAGCATTACAACTTTACTGGTTCACTCATTAATGAGTTGAATAAAATTTTGGGCACATGTTCATTATATATTCTTAACAGTGTCAAATTTTAACATTTAAATGCTATCCTTTGACAAATAAATAATTTGCTTTCTGATATATTTTCTTTAAATATTTAATTAAAATACGTTGCATGAATACATGTTTGTAAAATGTACACAGAAACAGTAAAGGACCAAAGATTCTCTTTCATTCTTAGAATCTCATCTCTTCCTCATAAATTATTATTGTCAATTTGATGTGTTCTGTTCCAAATTATTTTTAAATATGAAAACATACATGCAAACTTTTCCCTAAACAAACAAAAACACACCTTTGAGTATATGTTTGAATAATTCTGTGTAGCAAAGAATTTAACCTTGCACAAAGAGAGGTCTGGACTTTGTCCTGGGGTCCTGGGTAATACTCTCTAAACCCTTAAAATTTCCTGTTAGATAAGAATACCTTTGTGTACCTGGGGGCCTTGTGCCATGCTAGAGAGTCTGGTATATGTGGAAGATTTGGATCACCTGGTATCACCTTGATCTTATGAGGGTCTGCAGACAAGGCTCGGCCACTTTGGAGGCCAATAATGCCCATGTGGC
Organism: Pongo pygmaeus; assembly: GCF_028885625.2. Taxonomy (NCBI): domain Eukaryota; kingdom Metazoa; phylum Chordata; class Mammalia; order Primates; family Hominidae; genus Pongo; species Pongo pygmaeus. The sequence continues at coordinate 50,632,761 of NC_072385.2, read as the reverse complement.
CAAGCCTCAGTAGAATCTCTGGACAGCAAGGCTTAAGTGAGCAGCTCTGGTTGACACGTTTTTTCACACATTATTGCTAGAAAAGTTAATACTGTTCATTACTCAGCTGGGTGAAGAACTCTGCACGAATAATTTTCTGGATTCTGTCCCATGCATAACCTCTCTTGGCTGTCTTTAATCTGTATCTTTTTTCTGTAATAAACCACAACTCACTATAACAGCTTCCAGTGATTTCTATTTAGACCTTCTAGTGAATAACTGAAATTGAGGATAGTCTTAGAGACTCCTGAACTTCAAATCCGCGTCAAAAGTGAGGGTAGTGCTGGACGCAGTGGCTCACACCTTTAACTCCAGCACATTTAGAGGCTGAAGTGAAAGGATTAACTTGAGACCATAAGTTCACAAATGGCCTGGGCAACATAGTAAGACCCTGTTTCTACAAAAATAGATAGATAGATAGATAGATAGATAGATAGATAGATAGACAGACAGATAGATAGGTAGATAGATAGATAGATAGATAGATAGATAATCCATCTGTGATGGCATGCATCTGCAGTCCCACCTACTAGGAAGGCTGAGGTGAGAGGATTGCTTGAGCCCAGGAGATTGAGGGTGCAGTAAGCTATGATCAGGCCATTCCAGTCTGCAAAATAGAGTGAGATTCCATCTTCAAATAAAAAAAAAAGTGAAGGTGATCATGTGGACTGTTTCCTAAGTCTGCAATTATGTGCATGTGCACTTTGGGGTGTATATCACAATTTCTTAAATTAGGGTGCACATAGTTAAGATGCCTCACTAATTTTAATGGGACCACAACTCTCAGTATGGATACCCCCAATTTATTTATTTATTTAATCATACTCTCATTATTAAATTTTTGTTTTGTTTTGTTCCATTTTGTTTTGTTGTTTGGAGACAAAGTCTCACTCTGTCTCCTAGACTGGAGTGCAATGATGCGATCTCAGCTCACTGCAACTTCTGCCTTCCAGGTTCAAGCGATTCTCCTGAGTCAACCTCTCCAGTAGCTGGGAGTACAGGCACGTGCCACCATGCCTGGATAATTTTTCGTATTTTTAGTAGAGACAGGGTTTTGCCGTGTTTCCCAGGCTGGTCTCAAACTCCTGAGTTCAGGCAATTTGCCTGCCTCGGCCTCCCAAAGTGCTAGGATTACAGGCATGAGCCACCACACCCGACCATATTACTATGTTTGTATCATTTCCAGTATTCTACATTCAAAACAACATTGTAGGAAACATACAAACAAGTATAATTGTGACTTAATTCAAGTATATTATTTTTTGTGATAAATAACGACACGAATTATTGAAACAAAGAATACTATATTTTGATAATTATAGCCAAATTGATCTCCATAAATTATCAGTTCACACATCCATCAACATTATATCTGAATACTATTTCTACATGACCAATTAATATATGATATTATTGCTAATTTAACATTTTCAAACTCAATGAGAGAAGTGGTATCTAGTTTTAATCTTTAAAAATTGTTTTCTTAACATTATAAAAGCTTGTAAAGCCATATTTTCAAGACTCTAGTGGTCTTTTGCATTTCTTCTTCTCTGGATTGCTGAATTATACTCTATCTCTAGAGTTCTATTAAATTGTTTGTCTACGTCTTTGCTATTGTGAATAGTGGCACAACAAACATATGTGTGCGTGTGTCTTTGTAGCAGCATGATTTATAATCCTTTGGGTATATACCCAGTAATGGGATGGCTGGGTCAAATGATATTTCTAGTTCTAGATCCTGGAGGAATTGCCACAATGTCTTCCACAATGGTTGAACCAGTTTACAGTCCCACCAACAGTGTAAAAGTGTTCCTATTTCTCCACATCCTCTCCAGCACCTGTTGTTTCCTGACTTGTTAATGATTGCCATTCTAACCAGTGTGAGATGGTATCTCATTGTGGTTTTGATTTGCATTTCTCTGATGGCCAGTGATGATGAGCATTTTTTCATGCATCTGTTGGCTGCATAAATGTCTTCGTTTAAGAAGTGTCTGTTCATACCCTTCGCCCACTTGTTGATGGGGTTGTTTTTTTCTTGTAAATTTGTTTGAGTTCTTTGTAGATTCTGGATATTAGCCCTTTGTCAGATGAGTAGATTGCAAAAATTTTCTCCCATTATGTAGGCTGCCTGTTCACTCTGATGGTAGTTTCTTTTGCTGTGCAGAAGCTCTTTAGTTTAATGAGATCCCATTTGTCAATTTTGGCTTTTGTTGCCATTGCTTTTGGTGTTTTAGACATGAAGTCCTTGCCCATGCCAATGTCCTGAATGGTATTGCCTAGGTTTTCTTCTATGGTTTTTTATGGTTTTAGGTCTAACATTTAAGTCTTTAATCCGTCTTGAATTAATTTTTGTATAAGGTGTAAGGAAGAGATCCAGTTTCAGCTTTCTACATATGGCTAGCCAGTTTTTGCAGCACCATTTATTAAATAGGGAATCCTTTTGCCATTTCTTGGTTTTTGTCAGGTTTGTCAAAGATCAGATGGTTGTAGAAGTGTGGTATTATTTCTGAGGGCTCTGTTCTGTTCCATTGGTCTGTATCTCTGTTTTGGTACAAGTACCATGCTATTTTGGTTACTATAGCAACCCAAATGTCCATCAATGGTAGACTGGATTAAGAAAATGTGGCACATATACACCACGGAATACTATGTAGCCATAAAAAAGGATGAGTTCATGTCCTTTGTAGGGACATGGATGAAGCTGGAAACCATCATTCTTAGCAAACTATCTCAGGGACAAAAAACCAAACACCACATGTTCTCACTCATAGGGCTGCCCTGAGGAGTGACAAAGGGCTTGTATTGAGGTGGCTTGTGAAGAGGACTTGAACACTGTACCAGCTGTATATCCCTGGCTTCCTCCCGAGAGCTCCTGATGGGATATTCTCCATGATTTCTAAGACCACCTGGAGTTATTAGTCCCTTGAGGACCCCCATAAGATGCTTTATTATCCTTTCCTTTGCTCCCTGGGTGCCTTAACTCAGATCCTCATTCATTGTGAGATTGGGAAAACATGCACATGCAGGTCTTGTCTTAGGTAGCAATAAAATGCTATTACTAGATCCCTAAATGTAAACGACACAGGCAACTATTTCTTAACATCAATAAATCTAATGTCTGTGTAATCAGAAACCAGAGATCCGAACTCTACCTTTGGGCTAACTCAAAATCTGTATCATTGCAGTCATTAGAAACCAGTTTTTATTCCTTGCCTTATTGAAGGGACTGCTGTTGATAGTTTTTAATTTTTAAATAATGAGTTTTTCTTTTTAGATATAAGCCATGAGGCAACTTTAAAAGTTTGTTTCTGAGGAGGTAAGAGTTGAATTTAAAACAACAAATGAAGTCTTTGCATCACTAGCATTCTTCTCCATGTATATTATCCAAAACTAGAATGTTAGAAATATTTTTGAAAATATTTTTGTAAAAATATGTATTTCTAAAAAAAAAGCATCAATGAGAAAGAAATGAATTTATGTAAAAATTTTTTCAAATAAAAGTGTAAAAATTTTCACCTACGGCACACAAATAAAATAATTGTCTGAGAATATGGTCATTTTCAGTAATATTACACTAACAATTTCTAACTGTATCTCTATGTACGGTTTAAATTTTTATGAACACGAATTCATTATAGAACAAATTACTGCATTTAAGAGAAACATCAAAAGCTGACTGTTTATTTACTTTTACCAGTTATTCTTCCTCCATGGAAATTATGCTTCTGAATATAGTGAATAAAACCAGAGGTGATTAAACTGAAAAAAAAATTGTCTACTTGTAATTTATTTTTAAAAATTTATTTATTTATTATATTTCTTTCCCCATACCTCAGTCTAGAAGGAATTTATTATATAGTATAAATATTTCCCAAATGCTTATGGCAAGTACTTTCTTCTAGATGATTTCATATTTAAAAATTATGTTGTTGAATGTAAAGACATTTTTCATTTTCCTTTTTTTGCTTAAATCTGTCAATATTTCTATTTTTTAACATTCTGTTTCTTTAAATGTAATGCCTGATTTAAAAAATCTCACATTTTGAATATATTCATCAAAATTTTGATTTACATCAGATTTTGTCTTTACTGTATTTTATTTATAATATTATTTAGAAAAAATATTTTAATATGGATAACTAATTATCCCAGTAGCTTTAAATGCAGTACTTTTTAAAAGAGTGATTATACATGAATTTATATAAAAGATAACATTCCTACTTATGCATAAATATATTGCTGGATTCTATTCTGTTATATTGTATTTTGTCTCCTGTATTTTCAAAACATGTAAACATTCCTTATTGGAAATTTTGATATGATCTTTCTTTTTTTTTATGTTAGTGATGACCTGTTGAAAGTTATATATGAAATAGTTTGACAGTTAGCAAGAAATTAGAGATAATTATACTTCAATTTTTACCATATTATGAATGTCTTTTTATGATTGAATACACTCCAAGATTTACCACCTCAACCCTTTTTGGGACTGGCTCTGCATTCACAAGAAAAGTAAAAATTTGTGCTTATAGACATCAGACTAAAGAGGAGTCATAAGATAAATTCAAGGCAAACGAGGAATATAGCTTTGAATATCTCTAATGCAGCCCTGAAAGATTTGCAAGGGAGTATAACATTTAGAACATTTAGAATATTTGAATCTCTTTCTCTCTCTGTCTCTCTCTCTCTCTCTCACTCTCTCTTTGTCTTTTTGTCTCTCTCTGTCAGATGACCTATTTTTTCATTTTTATTACGTGATATAAACTATGTTAATAATGAAAAATGAAGGACATGATTTCTTCTTTGCTGACCACCTCTCTTTAAATTGCCCTAACTATAAAGTATCTTGAGGTTTGATTTCTGGTAGGGAAAATGTACGTTCACTCCCACTTCACTTATTATTATTAAATTATATTTTATTATTTTTTGAACACTTACTATTTTACATTACATTTGTAATAGACTGGCATGTTTTCCTAAATCAACTTTGAGTGTTTAAGTATGATCTTGTTGAATATATAGTTTATTTATAGCAAATAATTTGAAAATTTTAGTTATGATATCTCAGAACATGATATAGATATTTATTTGTTTGGATGCCATTATAAAAACTTTGAAAACGTTTTATAGTTTTTTAATATAATTATTACCCATTTCTTTTTGGATGTTTTCAAAAGTTTTTAAAAGTTTTTATTTTTATTATAAGTAATCCCTTTAGTTTATTATATATGTATAGTCATCCATGCTGTCTAGTAGAATCATATATTTTCTCATATGTTACTCCGGTATGAAAGCATTATATTTTACTTGTCTAATAATTTTATATTTGAATATTTTTTCATGTATATTTCTGGTAGCAAATAACATGGTTTGCAAGTATTTATTCTATAAATTGTTTATTGCTTCAGGTAGAACTTCTGTAGTATTCTTGTATAGTGCAGATTATAGTAAATATTCTACTCTTATTTTTAACTTTAATGGGAATACTTTTTATAGTTTCAAAATATTAGTGATATTTTCTGTTGGTTTTTGTACTTAATTTGTATTTGTTTTAAAGTAGACAACATATATTACAGTTTGTAAAATTATTTTTTACACTGAGTAGTGAAATTATAGTGCTATTCACTTAATTAAATTAATTATGAGAATATTTCTCTTGACCTATTGATCATTCCATTCCTGGGACAAACTTTACTTAGTAATGATGCATTACATTAATTATAATTAGACTTTATATGCTAAGGTTTTAATTAAATTTGTCAGTTTGTACTTTAAGATATCATTACATACAGCTTAGTTTTACGTTTACCATAATTATGTTTACCTCATAATTATCAATTATGTTTACTTCAATTTTGGGCATTAGGGTTATCCTACTCTCAGAGTTGAGACATAATCTATTTTTTTTTTCAGTGATCTCAAAATGTTTATCAGAGAATATATTCTCTTGCATGTTTGGTAGGATATCATAATACATTTGACTTAATTGCAGGTGGATGTGTTTTGTTTTTAGCATTCCCATTGTAATTTATTTCCAAAGAGCCCATAAATCATTTCTTTTTTCATTAACTTAAGAAATATTGTCAGAAAAAGAGATGTGTCTGTATATGCGTATGAGTGTGCCATCAGCTATCTTGGACCAAAAGCAAAATTATATATTTTAAGTTATGTAGCTCTAAGAAACATGGCTCCTAAAATTACAGGTTTATAGTCAGAAAATAATAATAAAAATCAAATACATTAAAACTTTTGGTTTATTTTTTCAATAAATTTTATACATTAATACTTGTCATAAGTAAGTGTAGCAATCTTAAAAAATAATAATTATTAACTTGAAACTCCAAAAACAGTAAAGAACTAAAGATTGTCAAAATAGCCACTTGTCGCTCAGAAGTGGTGTGTACATAAACACTTGCTACTCCATTTAAGACCTGTATTGACAGATGACATCTATGTGTCTTTTGCTGCTCCATGGAGATGATTTAGTTCAATCTGAAGAGTGTTGTCAGTCTGTGGGTGCTGCTTTTTAACGCTAATCCTAACACACAATTAAAAGCAGTAAGAGAACTCGTCATAAAAATATAAAATCTTGGCCGGGCGCGGTGGCTCACGCCTGTAATCCCAGCACTTTGGGAGGCCAAGGCAGGCAGATAATGAGGTCAGGAGATGGAGACCATCCTGGCTAACATGGTGAAACCTCGTCTCTACTAAAAATACAAAAAATTAGCCGGGCCTGGTGGTGGGGGCCTGTAGTCCCAGCTACTTGGGAGACTGGGGCAGGAGAATGGTGTGAACCCGGGAGGCGGAGCTTGCAGTGAGCTGAGATTGTCCCACTGCACTCCAGCCTGGGCGACAGGGACAGACTCCGTCTCAAAAAAAAAAAAAAAAAAAAAATATATATATATATATATGTATATATGTATAAAATCTTATATATTCTCCCGAAGTTTTTTTAATTATTTGAATTATTTTTCACTGCAAAGCCCTTGATATTACTCTAACTATAATTAAAATGCATGTAAAAGAACATTGTAGTTGTTTCTCCTAAACATTATTTATTCATATAGCATTATTTTAAATTAATAAGGGCAGCAAAGTAGTTTACATGATTTATATTGTCGCATATATTTCTTCGGGTAGGTAGTATGTCACAGCATTTCTGCGCATCATTGAGCCAACTTTTACCTCTCTGATTATAACTTTTCTTCTGAAGTTTTTATGTTAAAATCTACCTCTTAAAATGTTTTCAGTCACAGGTACGCTCATTAATGTTTTTATCTATTTTTTCATATTACAGATTATCTCAGAGCAGTAGTTTTATGGTTTCCCTAGTTTTTCAGTGAAAAAAGCAGGGTTTTAGAAGTTATTTTTAAGGCATCTCCTACACCCATACCTGATTGAGCCAAAGTTTTGTTAATAGAGCAATAGAACAAAAACAATTCTCTCTTCTTTTAGCTCCTCACCTCTCAGCTGTAGTTGTGTTATTACAAATGATAAGGCAAAATGACCACAGTTAATTGCTGCAGGCTAGTGAATCTTAAAACTGATTATATATTGGAATCACAAGGGGAGACTTCTAATTCCTTGATGTTCAGGACAAACCTCAACCAATGTAATGAGAATCCCTGGTGATGGAACCTAGATAATGGCAGTTTTTAATGCTCCTTAAGTGACTCAATGCACAAAGCAGAGAAAGTTCAGGGTGGCAGGAGCAGGAAAGAAATTGTGAATAATTCTGGGCATTCTATTTTCTGACTCATAATTGCATAAATAAGTAAAGTGTATGAGTAATTAGCAAATCAAAAAGACCGAGAAGGGCAGAAACAGAATAAGTTTACAGTGCAAAAACCTGAGAAACATCGCCACAGCCATCAACATTAACATCAGCAGTGAAGTCGTAGCCTTGATATGATGATATGAAAATGTCAATTTTGGTCTGTGATCCTTTTTCTCAAAATACATAACCTGAGTCTAACATAAGAAAAACATCAGAAAAATCACAATAAATGGGCATTCTGCAAAATACCTGACCAATACTCCTCAAAAGTGTCACAGTCATCAAAAACAAGGAAATACAGGAAACCCTGACAACCAAAAGTAACCTAATGAGACATGAAGACTGAATTCAACATCACATCCTGAATGGGATCCTAGGAGAGGAAGGTAACATTAGGTCAAAACTAAGAAAATCTAAATAAAATATAGACATTAATAGTGCATAATTATTTGTTCATTAATTGGGACAAATATAGCCTACTAATATAAGATGCTACTATGGGAATCTCTATACTCTCTTTTTTATTTTTCTGTAAATCTAAAACCCTTCTAAAGTTAAAAAACAAAGTTTATCAAAAAGAGAACGAGAATGCCAAAAAGTCATTGTGCCTACTTTATGAAGGCAGTCTTATGAGCAGCTTTACTTGTAAGTAAAATATGAAAATATAAAATTGACTATTCTATATATATATTTTGAGTGGCACTGGAAATTCCTGCTAATTAGAAATATTCACTAGGTGTTCTATGTCAAAGACTTTCTCTGGATTTATCATTTTTGGCATAGCTCATATTTCTGATTAACTTTATGTGGATAATTTCCAAATCTATGTTCCTCCAGCTCTGTCTTCCCACAGTAGCTGAAGTCATATTTCCTTCTTATGCAAAGTTTTTCATAGTTTCATTTTTCAGATATTTGCACAGCAGTTATGTGCTAGGAATTTTGTAAATCACTATGCCCCACCTTCTTATCCAAATAAATTGTTTGTTCCACCTTCTCCAACCCAAGAACAACAACAACAAAATCGGAACCTTTCAAAATGTCTCTAATTTTTCTACTTCAATGTTAAATTAATCTATTAATAATATTCCTCAAATTCCATATTTAGAGAAATAAGAAATCCTATTGATGTTATCATGAAAATTTTTTGTGTACCACAGTGAATTGCTGCACACTAGTGAATCTTAAAACTGATTATATATTGGAATTGATTGTGTAAATTTTTTCATTTTTACACAATTATGCTTAACATGCTATGTGTGTTCTACAGTTCCTGACACATTCTTCACTAGCATTAGTGACCTCAGTTTTCTCTATCCTCTGTACAGCTTCAAACTTCATTATCACATCCACCTTACAAACAGCCTGCAAAGACTCCCTCTTTCCAGGCAAAGCAAGGAAGAGTTTCTAATCTTGGCACTCAAGATCTTTTATATTCTGACCCAAAGCCATCAACCTTATTTCTTTTGTTTCATAAAACAAGTTTCCAAGTTCTCTGCTCTGAAAGTTAGCATCATGTGGTCAGGTGAAGCAGTTGTTCACATTCCTGTTGGTGTGGCTTTTTGTCTTTCTCTTTCACATCAAATCCTCCCACAGAATAATGTTGCTTTCCTGACCCTTGTGTTTTCTGCACTCGCTATTTTTCATCAAAACTTTAAATACTTTCTAGCACAAATAATATAGCCCAATTATGTTATGTCTTATTCTAAATGTTACTCAATTTTAGATCTAATCTTCTTGAAAACAGATGCTATTTTAAATAATTTTCAATAGCTGCCCCCTCTCCATTGAGTCAAATATGAAAATTTAGGTACCTCAGGGAGACATAAGTAATTGTGAAAAACCTAACATGAGTTTATGCTCCAACAGGGAAAATTTCTGTTTTTAGAATAGTTAGATCACAGAGAGAACAGAAAATTAAATTAGGGAGAAATAGTACAAAGATTGAGAAAATCTAGGGATAGGCCATGGTTGACCGAAGTGAGAAATCCTTACAACTAAGTCACTAACTTGACAGTGCTAGGCCCTCAGTAAAGGAGAAAAGCTCTAGTTGAGGACTTGATGGACACTATGCTAGTATGATCTCCTGTGAAAACATGAAATGCTTGCCCAGAGAATCTGTTCAGACATTAAAGGAGAAAATACATTGAGCCAAACTTTTGTTGAACTCCTAACTAGATGCATTTCCTTTGTCATCAACTTTTCAGGTTTCCTAACTGTCGAAAAGTGGTGAAGCCAGGCACAGTAGCTTACTCCTGTAATCCCAGCACTTTGGGAGGCCGAGGTGGGAGGATGGCTTGAGCCCAGTAGTTCAAGACCAGCCTGGGAAACATGGTGGAACCCTGTCTTTACAAAAATACAACAATTTGCTGGGTGTGGTGGCACACACCCGTAGTCCTAACTACTCAGGAGGCTGAGGCAGGAGGATCACTTGAGGCTGGGAGGCAGAGGTGGCGGTGAGCCAAGATGAGGCTACTGCATTCCAGCCTGGGCAACAGAGCAAGACAGTCTCAAAAAAATAAATAAATAAATAAAATAAAAATAAATTAAAAATGGTGAGAACACAGGTCTCTCAACTCATCTCTGAAGGATCCGACAGGAACTGGTAAGTTCATCTACCCTGTTCTCAGAAGTTATTTCAATGAGATGCCTATATGAAAGGCATATAACCTTCTCTTGACTGGGAACTTTGACTTATGAATCGACTCTTGGATTTTTTTTCCCTCAGATACAAATAATATATCCATCCCTGAAACCTACTGGAAAATCATATATGAATATCATTAAAGGGAGTAAATAAAATGCAAAAATCATGGTAAGAGTTTTGAAGAAAACATCTGCTACCAGATAGCTTTCATTTGTCATAACATTTATAATGCATTTGGTACCCAAAACTAAATGACTTGACAGCCTTTTCTTATTATGAAAATGCTTCTCTAGACTCTGTTAATTTTCCCATAAATCTGGCTATATTTAACAAGCCATTAGAATGATCTAAAGCCCACGGAGGATGAGAATGACACTAAGAAAGCAGGCATAGATCACAATAAATTACTAGCCACAAATTACTCATACTAAGGCATTTTAATAAAAAAAGTAGAGTGAGCTATGATGTTACTTTTTTAAGTTAATGAAGAAAGAGATATTTCTATAGATTAATGTAGTCTTGTTTTTAACATGTTTCTATGTAAAGTCTAGTAAACATTTTGAAATAAGCCCATAAAGCAAGTCTTTTTGTCCTTGAGAAAAAAAAAGTATTTGGAATTATTTTGGAAGTTTTCAAGTCTAATAATGATGAGTGGGTATGTGGTGAAAGAATCGACCATTTACTAATTCTAGGTAGTGAAAGGCGAATAACACCTGGTAGCTATGAAGCAGTTAAAGAGTATGCTCGAAGGAAATAGAGTGACAGAAAAAGTAAAGGGAGGAAAATATAGTTGACCTACTTAGAAGTTGGCAAGTTGGTGAGAACTACTTATCCATACGGAAGAGTAAGACTTTGAATTAAGGATTGTGAGGCTCGATCTGGTAAACTACTATGAAAGAATAAACAACAAAGCAGATTTGTTGGTCATCGATATTGAAATCCAAAGCCAAATATCCACAGTGTTCTCACTGGGAAATCTCTCCTACTGAAATGCATAGTAAGGTTCACAAGTAAAAAATAAAATCCAACAGAGATGAATGTATTTATTTCCTTGAATACAATTTAACATCATTTTTAGCTAATGAGAAGCCACATTAACCATAGTGGTCCAAAGTACATATATTAATATACTGATATATTATTCAAGGCATAAAATTTTAAAAGAAATTTCAAACAAATAAGTAAACAGGAAAATGAGAAGAAAATCCTCATTATGCTGAATATTTTCTGTTTGCTTTGCTGGATCAACTGGCCGCTCTTCAATGCCCTGCTATGTTATGTGAGAGGATACTATGTATGCACTATATCAATAGAGCCTCTTTCTCTTTTTCCTGATGTGCTTGGCCAGTGGCAGGCAGTGGCAGAAGAAGGGAAGTAGAAAGAGAACGATGTTGAATTATTTATTCCCCTAGCTCTTTTCCTGCTAACTCTCTCGAGTCATTTCTTTGTTTTCTTAAACTCTGCACACAAGTTTGTACATAATCTTTTTATTAAGCTGTCTAAATTTACCTAATTTGAATGTGACTTACCTTTCCTATTTGGACCCTGACTGATACGATTATATCCAACAGAATCAGAAAGAAAATTCGGGTCTTATATAAAATGCAACGATCCCATGTATTTGGTAGGAAAACTATAGCTATTTAAGTACAATTATAAAGTAGGTGTAATAAGATTTAAATTTACAAGATCAATACTGAAAAGTTATTGTAAGAGTATATGGTTATAAATTTAGTCATGGAAATATTAAATAATTTAGTGATTAAATTGTTAACTAAGATCAACAGCTGAGAACATAAGACACTGGGAATCCCACCGTCAAATTTTTCCAATTTAGTTCAGAGAAACAATTTTAGTACAGTTTTAACTACCACCCACCTTCCCAGGTGATTAGAGAGGCATGTAGGAAGAAAAAGAAACAATCAAATTTGAGAAATACACTGTTAAGAAAGGGCAGTCCCTCAATTTAGCTTGTTTCTCTTCAAAACAGAGGTACAGAGGCTCCAGATATAACCTTGAGTATATGAATGGATGTATAATTCATTAGGGATCTGATATTCTGATATTCCTCTGTTCTACCAAAAATGACAAATAATATTTGTGAAAAGATGGAATCATTGAGAAAAGGCAAGATGAGAGGGGACCACATTGCTTCACCTTGATGTCAAGGTTTGTGAGATACAGAATTCAATGTTATGGTTGCACCAGGCATAGTTAGAACCACAGAGGTATATGACATAGAGTCCATACTCTGGATGTATAGAGCAAATCAGAGAACTGTGACCAAAAGTGATTTTAAAAAGTCACTGTTTGTGTTGCAAAAAAAGTGACTACAAAGACAAAAAATTCTGAACTGAGATATTTTTAAGACTGTTACCATCCGACAATAAGAGGAGCTGGTCCTACACTGTAGAATACTCAAAACACAGATAGAGAATTGCTGCTCAAATTGTGGAAAGTACTGGTATTTATTGGTAGATTATAAAATAGTGATCACCTAATTGTGCTAAAAATGCCATTTACTACAAATTTATGCTAGATGAGGAAGTGACAATTAAAGAAGACTTGTACCATGGGACTATATACTGATATCAGTGACTGATAGTCTTGATTATAAACTTATTTTATATACATATAGGTTTCAAACACATAGCAGACTAAGAGATGAAGAGTGGGTTTATTATCTATATAAAAACTCTTAAAATAAAAACATAGTGGTTCATTAAAACTAAGCTAAAATGTAAACAAACTAAAAACCTTACCTAATATATTGAATTGAATGAATGATATTCCAAGTTTCATCTGTTCTATTCTTCCATTACAGCTACCATTTTCTTCCACATATCCATGGTACATTGCTTTCTGATATTGTTTAAAATGTTTAATATATAAGCAAGTGGTTACTCCATAAACTCTTGAAATTCATTATCAGCAGATATAATTGATAAAAAAAAGTTCTTACAGAAGTAAAATGTGGTAGTATGACATGCTCACATAATCATCCTAAAATCTGGCTGTCTGGAGCCTCATAGAACTAGTGTCCATTATAGGAAGTCATTATATATATGAAGGTACCATTTATATTCTATATGTGAAATAACAAATTGATTTTGCTTTATTGTAGGTTTTTTCCCCAAATTTTGTGGTATAAAATACCTTTGCCATTGTACTTATGTACCCAGAAAAAAACACACCAGTTTCCAGTGTGTTTAAAGCTTATTTGAGATCAATTAAACTATGTCTTCTGAAAATACAGTCATCACATTGCACAGCTTTTATGGCATTTACATTTGTCTTTTGTTTACCATTAATTGTGGCCAAAATGCATTCCCCAGATGTAGCTCATAGTAACTGCTGTTCAAAACCGTTTTTTTTTTTTTTTAAGTAGTATATTGAGAAGAAAGACAGCAAAGGTCAGAAGAGCTACTATTCCTATGCATTCTTTAAATAACACTAGCTAGCCCACGTAAATTTCCATTCAGAATTTAATTACAGTCACAGCAGATTTCTACACTATGCCTCTGGAATTTATCTCTGCCACTTACTTCTTACCTGCTCTGCTCTGCTTTTTTTTTTTCTTCATTATTCTCACTGTCTGAAGTCGAACTCCTTTTTTTCTCTAACTTGTATTATATCATGAATGAACTCAGAATTCTCCTGCGACAAATTCATGTGTGTTTGATTTTCAGTCTTCTTGGCAGACTGTTTTACTTAGATAGCACAGAATTCCTCCCCTATAGCCGGCAGAACCTTGGGGTAACCATATGATTTCAAACCAATACACTTTTGAGAAAGACAGTAACTATGGATAATCACTCAGGGGCAATGTACATAAGCTCAGACTGTCCCTCCTAAAAGTTTATATGTTTGCCTTCCAAAAACCCAGTCTTCACTGGATGACATAAACAAATTAAGAGGTCATTTTATATTTTCCTTCATAAAAATACAACTTTGTAATCAAGAATATAATAACATTAATAATCATACTCATTGCTGAGAAGAGAGTAAAATGCGTTGCTCCTAATAGAAACATGCCGAGTTTAATATGAAATTGATTATTGGATCCTCATGTTTGTCATTTACCTCTGAGAAAACTCACCTTCCGAAAAGGTTGGTTTAGTTCTGCCTATTATTTTTACCAAATCAAGATAATCACTGTTTAGAGGAACATTTATAATTAAATCAAATTCTTACCTAATTTTTAAAGTCAAATTGGATGACATTTTTCACTTAAACTGGCATTCAATATTAAATGTGTTTAATAAGATTTGGGCTTATCAATATTTCTTTATCAGTTTTACTACTGAAAGATGTTCCTTTTCACCATTTTACTTTCCTAATGGTTTGCATAAGTATTCTTCCATAAGCCCAAATCAGTGCACCTGTGCTCTAACTCTGGGGGACTGGGACCAAGCCCTCAGTTTTGTTCCCTGGTCCCTTGAGGTTAAGTACCTGCTGTGCTGGCAGAGCTGAGGTGTTTCCCACCTGCTAGCAACAACACTCCGATAGGGCTTACTAGCAAAAGTGCTTCATTGTGGTGGCAACAACCGGGTCCGTGCTTGCGCACATGTGTGGGTGATAGCAAAGTGGCAGTATGACAGAGCCCACATGCACATGTGTGCTGGCAGCAGCTTGGGCAGAGCAGCAGTGGTGAGGTCCACACATGCACATGCCCATAGTGGTGGGGTGAGGAGGTCCACCTGCATGGGCTGATAAAGCAGTATAGGTAGCCAATGGGAGGGTATGTGCTTGTGCTGTCAGTCTGCAGAACTCTCCAACAATCAGATGAGGTCTGCCCGCAAAGAAGTTGTAGGGGCAGCCATTGGAAAATGTCCTGGTTGGGCAACTGAAGCTGTGCTACAAGTGCAGTAAGGCAGGGGCCTGAGGAGAGACCAGCAGACAGAGGGATTCTCAGTTCAAACTGGCCCCATCTCATGGGCAAAGTAGCCCTATTCTGTTCAGGTTCAAGGATCTGAGAGTGAACAAAGGCCAAGGCTACCCAGAGGAGCATGGTGAGCCTTAGGTGATGGATGTCCCTGGCCTGGCCATGCTCCACTGCAGCTGTTCCCGTGCCAAAACTTCTGGACTCCACACAGGACAGAGTCCTGTCCCTGCCAACTCTCCAAGTAGCTCTTCCTGCCAGCTCAAATGTACATTAGGGTCTTGGGGTCTCTGGTAGCTAATATTCTGGAGGTCCATGGTGAGAGTCAGCCATTGCACACATATTTAATTCATCCCTTCCCCCAGAGTCACTAGGAGCTAGGAATTAGTCCTGGTGCTCAGCATCTTGTAGAAGGTTACCGGCCTTCTTCTTCAGCTGAGGCTCTGTGTGCTCCCTCAGTCCACTTCCAATGCCTTGCTTCTGAAGATCTTCTCAGGATGTGCTGATCTTCCTTATGGTCTGGTCTCAATGGAAGAAGCTCTTCTTGGCTGCCTCTAGTCAGCCATCTTGGCTCCTCTCTGTCCTATTATTAAATAAGATATATACTTCAAGATTCTTCTCCTATAACAGCAACTGTTGCATATGTGTGTATCACCTAGTCTTCACTGCATGTTCTTACAGGATTGGGAGAAACAGAATAAATGTAGTCATGATGTTCTTCCTTCTGTTTGTCCTGTAGAGAAATCTTGCGTTTTCTATCAGCATCCGTGAAACAGTAGCAGGCTAACTTTCAAGGTTACAAGAACAGGATAAGAGCAGAACCTTCATATTTCTTGACATCAATGAGCATTTCCTTCACCAAAGTTTTTTATTCTGAAAACTTTGCAGAATAGAAAGTTTTGCAGCAGGAAAGTTTAGTAATGAGTTTCATATGGGTCAAATGTTAAAGTGCTTAATTCAGATAATAGGCAACCATTCAATCAAACATTTACATTCTACTACTATTAGCATTTTGTTAGCCCTGTAAATAAATGAAAAGTGTATGTCTATGTAGAATATGACATAATGCAACAAGTGTACTACATATTATAGCAGTCACATTCTCCTCTCCTGATCTAATAAATTAATATACATTTTTATGACTAAAACTTAGTAGATGAATGATTAATACATATAGATATTAGGGTAAGTTGGAGGGTGACTTAAAACTTCAAATGAATTAAATATAGAAGAAAAGTTTCCTTTAAATTTAAGATTTGGCAAGGTCGCTAAGGTAAAAAATAGCAAAGTGAATAGGAAGAATTAGAGCAACATACTCAAGAGAAAGTATAGAAAAAAAAATGAAGGTGAGGATTATAAAACATGTATGTGTTAAACTTGTAATGTATCATACATGCATGCATTATAGTCAATCCATCCATACTGAAGAAATGAAGCAAATAAAAATTGAACAAACGGCAACTGATTGCAAGAGGCCTTTAATTTTACTGTGTAGAGGTTTTTCTTTGTCCTGTCATTAACAGGGAGGCAGTAGAATCTTTTTAAAATAATCAGCAAGTGTGGTTTTAGGAAATTAAATCTAAGATATCACATAATAAAACAGTGTGACTTAATATTCTAGAATATACCAAGTAAACATGAGGCCAATATGTATTTCATGATAATGTTTTATAATCAACATACTGATAATTTTCTGAATTATTTTCATAGAATGAAAATCACTATTATGCTCTTTTGATATATCATTGACAATATATTTCTAAATCTCAGTAATATACTTCTAAAAATAATAAAAAGCAAAAGCAGAATAACAGGTTATAAAGGAAGATGCTTTCTGCTCAAGGCAGGCATGTTTTAAATTTTCTCATAAGAGTTCACGTATCAGTTCAGTAAATGAATGAATAAGGAATAAATAAAAAAAAGGAATAAAAATAGTAAAACAAAAAAAGGAAAGAAAGAAACCAACATATAAAATAACTATGACTCCTTTTTTTTTTTTTTTTTCAGATCACCTATGCCTTTTTAATGAGCTGTTCTAGGACAATGTTGTTTCTTTGTCTTTAATCCTCAAAATAGATTCTAGGGGCTACAAATAAATTTTAGTTAAGGAAGAATAGTTAGAGGGTGATAAGGCCTATTCATAAGTAGAGTCATAAGGTCAATTCATACGTAGATTGTTTGATGGTACTTAAAGGATAGACCTATTGGTAACGACGCTGCGCGAAATGTGAACACTGAAGGGCTATATGTATAATTAGGTTGGTGTAAAAGTAATTGAGGTTTTTGCCACTAAAAAAGTGGCGGTGGGCGCGGGGGCTCACACCTGTAATCCCAGCACTTTGGGAGGTGGAGGTGGGCGGATCACCATTTTAAGAGATCGAGACCAGCCTGGCCAACAAGGTGAAACCCCTTCTCTACTAAAAATACAAAAATTAGCTGGGCACGGTGGTGCGTGCCTGTAGTCCCAGCTCCTGGGGAGGCTGAAGCAAGACAATCACTTGAACCCGGGAGGTGGAGGTTGCAGTGAGCCGAGATCGAGCCACTGCACTCCAACCTTGCAACAGAGTGAGACTCTGTCTCAAAAAAAAAAAGTGGCAAAAACTGCAATTACTTTTGCACCAACCTAATACATTGTAAGCTTATGTTAAAGTAGCATAACATGAACATTTTACTTCATGCTATTCCCGAGATTGCATTTAAGACTTAGAGAGTATACCATTTTTTATGCAAAACAATTGCATTTAAAACTTAGAGAGTATACGATTTTTTATTAATTCAACGTAAACAAAGCTTAATGACATAAATGCAATTAAAGTACAAAGAAAAAACAGATAAGCATGATGAACATAGCTTTAAATTACAAGAAAAAGTAAATGTGTAAATGATTCAGCTAGAAGCAAAAAATAAACCGTGCAATATAGTGATCTCTGTAACAGAGTAGCTAATTATTATTGAACTAAAAACAGTAATTAGGATATTTTGTATTTTTTGCATACCCACCTACCTCTGCGATAATTGGTAATGAAGGAATTAAATGGTTCACTAACTACTGAATTCAGCATCCCAATGCCACAGAGAACCATCCTTGCTAATTGAAATGTGATGCATTAACTACTTGGCAATACAAATATATTGTTTATTTTCTTATAATACATGTATACTGATGAATATGCCTAAACATTATGCTTATTTCACTATAGAATTACCAAGAAATTAACATTGAATCATTTTAAATTATTTCTGATCTTATGGATAAGCTAAAAATATTATTATAGAGGGCATAGTGTATGATACACACGCATTTTTCTATATATATATATAATATTTGTATCTGTCTACTTACAACCATATATAAATATTTACATACTATATGTACATAAATGTATACATTTAGATTTATAGATGTATATTTGTTTACTTATGGATAGTGGATAAAATGAAACGAGCAAGATTATGAAAGGAAGAAGATAGAGTTGATCTTATTTTCACTATTGTGGCAACTGTCTTATCCATAGACCACAGAAAGATGACTCCTATCCTGGGCCCTACACTTCTGGGGGCTCTACCATGTTGAGTGCATTTTATGAAATTTCCTAAGTACCACCCTTGTTCCTGGACCTATCTGACTGGCAGCAACATCCGCCGAATAACAAGGCATAGATCCTCTTTCAAAATGTTCTACATCCTTCTCAGGTGACTGCGACCAGCCCAGGACACTGGTGCAATTTGGGTAGGATGGTCTGAGCCAAGATCTAGATTAATATAATGTTTGGTCTCTGTGTCTCCATTTCAAAGCACTCTCTAACCCTTTATTCCTTGTGTAATCCAGATGCCCAAAGGAGGTCAGAATTCATGCTTATGTGTTTTTCCTAGGAGACTGGCTTTGTGAGCAGCTCACACCCACTGGTCACCATGGTCTTTCATTTCCAGTATTAGGGGGCTGTAGGAATGGTGACACTATGCTGATTTTGGTTGACTCTCTGATGGGTAGCCAGACAGAGATTTAAACCAATCATATGTCCATGGGCTATGTTTATACCCACTTATGGTCACCTAAATTCTCCCTGAGGTAAAAGTTTGGTTTCTTCAGTAGTGAGTTGTACATAGAACAGTAGTATATTGGTTTTGGGATAGGGAGGGGAGAAAGGCCAATGTTTTGAAAGACACACAGTTCTTTAAAGATCAGAAATTAAAGTATCAGCTTCATTTGTAGTCCTAGGTTGATGTGGACAGAGAAATATTTGTTATATGTTATAAACTATGGCAAGAAAAAGGAAAATGTTCTGAGACACAAAGGAAGGGTGGCTGATGATGAGATGACCTTGTTTAATATATAACAATATTATACAGGATGGTAAACATAAGAAAGTGAAAGAAATTGAAACATTGAAAGATAACATTTAAAGAAGAACATAGCTTCTGTATTTCTGATTGCTTTCCTTTAAAATATGTTAACATGCTAAAGGTTTAGTGAACATTTATTTCCCCTTACATATATTTGGAGGAGATACTTGAAATAGCAGCCAGAAAGTGCACCCCTCGATTTGCACCAAAATCTAATGTGAATCTAATGGAAGCAAAGCCTCAGGGTATTGCCTACCCCTTCTGTGAGTACTTCATATAAAGCTCAATTGGTAAATATTGGTGAAATAAAAGAGAGGAGCACTTTTACAATTTCTCTAATGGTCTTTAGTCAGGTCAATATCTTATGAAAACTAAAGGTTTATTTGAAATATTATGTATAAACTATTAAAATTTTGGAGTGATAAGGCAGGCGTTTAATGAACGAAACAGACATTTCCTTTCTACAAACTCTTCCTGAGTCTTCCAAGAATCAGTCATTTGATTTCACTCTGTAGGGTGTCTCCTGGGAGGATAGTTTTCCCACTAACCCATATGTGCTTTCTGAAGAGTCTCTGCATACTCTTCCACCCAGGCCCTGGTTATCAGCCCAGCACCTGGAGAGCAGGAGGCAAATGGAACCCTTACATAACTGAATTCCTGTTTTGCATATTTATGATGCTAGTGGATTTGAATGCCTCTTTCTGAGCCTAATTCACTAATATTTGAAGCAACAGTTATAAAATTGAAGTTGTGAATAGAGAGGTGGGTAACAGTGACTTCAATGACCTGATTCACTTTCCAATGAGTAGCTTAAGAAAATACAAACGCATCTACTCTGGCTTCCAACCCTATAGATGGTTGACGTAATAGGGTCCCTGCCTTGTTTAGACTTTCTTTCTGGGGTGAATTTACTTGCTAAGACGTCAACAGGCTACAATCTGTCTCTTCTAATTCTATTCAGCCAGAATGAAAAAGATGGAAAAAAAATGTGCTTTTAAACAGATGGTGAAATAGAATACATTGATCTTTGGGGCTCAGCATAGGCTTTGTGCCCTCACAGTGCTAAGTAGCAATGTTTGTATAATTTAGCATAAAAGTCAATTTTAAAAAGAACTATAATTCTACACATGTGATGAATATATGTACACCAACATATATCTTTAGAGAATAAATAATATATTCTATGATTTTTATTTTACATTTATACTTGTCCCATGTGCAACATTATATACTAGCATACTCACACACATACACTCAGAGAGAGGTTTTAGCTCCTACTGCTATTTTTACTTGGAAGTTAAAGCTTGAGACATGATAAGATACAACTGGAAAACAAAATGAATTTAAGACATGAAAAGTGAATGAACACAAGATAATACCAAAAATAATCTCTTGTAATGCAGTTTATCCCACTTTCAATGTTAATTCGGTGTTTAATGCTTGGAAGCCAAGCAGGACAAGCCCAGCCTTGTACTTCGTACTAATGTAAGAAAATAGATAACAAGGTTTAATTCAGCATAAAGAAGTGACCTGAGTATTATGTCACTTTAAAATTATTTTTAAAGTGTGCACTATAATTTATTGGTGATTTTGGTAAGACTGCAACACATTCAGGGTAAATTTTCAAATATTTTATGGACATAATTCTAAAGAGTTAGGTAATGTGAGAAGTAAACTACAGATATGAAAATTAACTACAAATAAGTAGTGCAGAGAGAGGATGCCAAGTGCCATAACTCTTTCAAATTTAAAACCCTTTTTGTCAATCTCACTTGGATAGTCCGGGTGATTCAACCTTAAGTACAACATGTGCCTCTTTATCTTCTCACTCTAAACAAGCACCATCTGCATTCATTATTTTCCATTCCTGAAATGGTCTCACTGTAGTGGCCTCCCTCTTTTGCTCTTCCTCCATCCCCACCTCACCTCTTTCCCTCCCACCCTCTCTCTCTCTTTCTCTTCCTGTGTTCCTTCTCTCCTTCCACTTTCTCTCCCTTCCCCTCCTCAGATCAGACATTTATTGCCTCCTTGCAATGGCCCCCTTTTCCTGCTTATTTATTATTCTGCGTTATACATTCTTATTTGAAAATAGTCCAAAGAGCGGAATAATCACCCTTCTGTCTAGCCCATAGATGGTATCAGCCATGAAACTGAGTTATTGTTATAAATTAAGCTTTAGAACTGCTACCCTGGGATAAATTATGTCACTACAATATAGGAGTATATCCATATTTCCAACAACATTTTCCCTTATTTTTAACTACATTGAAAATGGTTTCAATCCAGAATCAGTGGGAACCATATACCATTGTAATGGAGGATTGAATAGGGCTAGGGAGAATGAATAAACACAGCATATCTGTTTTCTTCAGATTATACATCAAAGAGTGCAAACACATTCTATGCAAAAGAGATTGTATAAAATTTTAGTTAAAAACAAAAATATCCAAAATTATAGATAAACTTCAGAAAGACCCTTTAGAATTGTCTTGTTTCTTCATGAATTGACATTCTTAATATTATCAAATATACATTTTGCTCTGATAATATTCTTCATATGGTGTGAATGTTTTTGTCCTCCCAAAATTCATCAGTTGAAGAATTAACACCCATGAGGATGGTATAAGGAAGTGGGATCTTTGGAAGGTGATTAGGGGTGGAGCCCTCATGAATGGGATTAGTGCCCTCTTAAAAGAGGCCCTCAGAGGCTGAGGCATGAGAATCCCTTGAACCTGGGAGGTGAAGAGCCAAGATCACACCACTGCACTCCAGCCTGGGCAACAAAGCAAGATTATGTCTCAAAAAGAAAAACATAAAAGCTCAACCACCATGTGAAGATATAGAAAGACGGAGGCAACATCCAGAAACCAGAAAGCAAGAAAGCAGCTCACCAAACCCAAATCTGCTTATCACTGAACCTTGAACAGTCCACTTCTCCAGAACTGTGAAAAATAATTTTCTGTTGTTTATAAGCTACCCAGCATTACAGTATTTTGTTATGGCAACCCAAAATAACTAAGACAATACCTTATCTCAAAGTGTACTCTTGCTAATATTAACATAAACATTCAAGCTTTCTAATGATTAAAGTTTCTCTGGCATAATATTTACCACTATATTTTTAACCTACTATTTTTAAAACATTTAAAGTACATTTCTTGGAAATGTATGTATGTGAGCCTCGGTATTTTACCCTAGTCTACCAAACCTAGTCTTTGTTTTTTTGTTTTTTTTTTCCCCAATAAATTTTTAAAATTCTAGAATATCTTAGATTTCCAAATTACTCAGACAATACAGAGACGTCCCATAAACTCTATTCCCCTAGTATTAACATCTTAAATTGGTACTGTACATTTTTCAAAATTAATAAAATGATACTCATATAGTTATTAAATAAAGGCCATACTTCATTTAGAGTCCTTAATTTTTTTAACCTAATGCCCTTTATATGTTTGTTTATTTGTTTGTTTCAAGATCCCCTCCAGGGTATGACATTATATTTAGTTATCATGTCTTCTTAGGCTCTCTGAGTGTGATAGTTTCTCAAACTTGCCTTGTTTTTGATGACCTTGATATTTAAAGGAATACAAGTCATCTATTTTGCAGAATACTTTATTCAGGATTTGTTACTGTTAGAGGGGAAGTATCAGTTTGGAAGAGGAAGATCGAAAATGTAAAGTGCCATTTTCCTCATATTCCATCAGGGGTGTGAACTGTTAATATGATATATTACTTTTGATGTTGACCTTGATCACCTGACTGATGTAGTGTTTGTCAGATTTTCTCCGCTTTAAAGTGTCCCTTTTTCCCCTTTTGCATTATGTTCTTGTTGGAAGGAAGTAACTATACACAATCCCTGCTTAAGAAGTGGAAAGTTAAAGTTTATGTCCTTAAAGGTGAAGTGTTTATAACTGGAAAATCTGCTCAAGAGAGTTTTTGTTTTCTTTTCCCCAACTTTTACTAAATTTATTAATTTCATTGTGGGCAAATGTATATTTTTATACTTTCAGCTATAATCCAGTGTTTATTTAGTAAGTTTAGTTTTCCATTTCAGCCATATAGAGTTCTTTCACTTTTAGTTTCTTTGTCCCTTTGACATACTTTCATAATTGTAGATTTTTATTATATTACCATCACCTACTTTATTAAAATACATGATGCTTCAGGTTCATCTTTTACATTCCATTCCTACGTCCTAGAATGACTCATTTCTTTAAGGAGCTGTGTTCTCATTAATGGACAATGGTATTACTAAACAAAATCTGTGTGCTCGGTGAGCTCATTGATACTGGGATGCCACTGTGTCCAGGTCTCTCAGCTGGGAAAGAAAATACATGTGTGTATATACACCACACACAAACACCCACAAAACATATGTAATTATATGGATATATTTTAAGCTTATTGAGTTCATACTGAAGTTGTCAAATCTCATTCTTTATCATGTGGATCTTACTAGCCTTCTCATCTCTGTCTTTTAAGTGTAGATTTTATTTTATTTTCATTTAAAGTACTGATTACATTGTTTGGCTTGTCTATTAGCCTTCCTTCCTTCTTTACTTCTTTCTTTTCTCTTTTCCTTCCTCCCTTTCTCTCTCCCTTTATCCTTACTCTCTTCTTTCCTGTTTAACGACCTATCACTTTCTGAAGAAAGTCTCATAAAAACCTAACAGTATTTTGATGTATTCATTGTTTTTAAAATATTTTTTAACACTTTGGTTTCTTATATTTTAGTGATATAATTTTTGTTATTTTACCTTCTTTCTCTGGTAATCTCTTCATTTTAATATTGTGAAATAAATTATGGTTATTTCAAATCAAGCTTTTTTCTTTATAGTGTATTTTATCTGATTTTAATACAGCTGCATAAGCTTACTTTTGATTAGCATTTTTTTGGGGGGAGGGTGCTCTCTTCCCATCTTTAAGCCTTTAACCTTTTGGTTTTTTTCCTATTAGCTCTTTCTTGTAAACATTATATAACTAAATTTTTGTTCTTTGCACATTGTAAAAAAACTATTTTTAAATTCAGTTGAAATTATTAATACTTATTGTGATTGTGAAGAGATATGCTCTGTGAAAAATAAATTTTTGCAGCTTTTGTTCATTTACCTCTCACACTAGGAAAATTCCTAACAAATATTAGACATACAAAAATAATTAAATAAATTAACTACTGTTTTTTAAATTTCCCTGCCATTATATTTTCTGACTTATATAGCAATTATATAATATGATTTATGTAAACTATGGTTTATTTTTAGTTTTTTCTCTTTTCCTGAAAATTAGTAATTTGATTACATCTTTCTTATTTTATCTACTCTTTCTAATTTTCAATTGCATGTCTATTTTCTATTATTGCATGATACTCATATATTTTAACTTGTACATCTTAATCAATCCCTCTGTCTTTTTCCTCAAAGTACTAAGAATGTAAGAACTCATCAATTCTTTACAGCTTCATAACTGCCAGAATCCAAATCTCACCTCAACTGCTTATGATCTTAGAAAAGTATACAATTTACATTCCTTTTTTCCTTCATTTTTAAAATATGAGGAGAAGATGAATATCTATTGGAATGAGTCACAATTAGAAGTAAGTGAAATGTTGTATGTAAAGCAAATAAAACTCTAAGCAAAATATGAGATAGCTTGTATCATTATTGTGGTGGGTTTCATTTTCTATTTAAACTTCAAATTAAGTAATATTAGTCAATCATTATTTAAATTTCTGAAACTTTTACCTACCAGGGTTTCTAATTATTAACATTTTCTGCATCCCATTCTTTCCCCTTAAGTTTTAGTTTCTTCTTACACTTTTGGTAGTCCTTTAATTGATGATATTTGAGTGTGAAATTTGTTTAATATTTAGTTTTTGCCTGAAAAAGTAACTTCATATTTCTTCTTCACTTTTGTGAACATTTAGCTGGGCATAGAATTTTTGGTTAAGAATTATTTTCATTAGCAATTTCAGGATATTTTATATTGTTATGGATCTTATTATTAGTGATGAGAAGTAAGTGGCCAATTTGATTTTCCCCACTTTAGGAGTTTTATCTTTTTGCAATTGTGACTATTACTCATCCATAATTACTGGAAAAAATTCTCAATATGTTTATTTGTTTTTCAAGAAACTAGAGTTACATGTGTTTTTATTATATGTTTTCTATTTTTCATAAATTTACGTATCCAGCTTAATATTAATAATATTTTCAGATCTATCTCAAAGTTTACATATTATCTCATTAGCATATGGACTGCAATTTAACATGACCATTGATTTCTTACAAAATTTCAATAATTAAATATTTCAAAGAGTCACTTTGTATTTTCTTCTTTTAAATGTTATTTTAAGTTCAGGGGCACATGTGCAGGATGTGCAGATTTGTTTACATAGGTAAACATATGCATATGTCATGGGGTGGGCTGTAAAGATTATTTTATCACCCAGGTATTAAGCCTAGTATAAACTAGTTATTTCTCCTAAGTCTCCCCCTCCTCCCACCCTGCTTTCTGGTAGGCGCCAGTGTGCATTGTCCCCTCTATGAGTCCATGTGTTCTCATCATTTAACTCCCACTTAAAAGTGAAAACATTTGGTATTTGGTTTTCTGTTCCTGTGTTAGTTTGCTAAGGATAATGGCCTTCAGCTCCACCCATGTTCCTGCAAAGGACATAGTCTAATTCCCTTTTATGGCTGCATAGTATTCCATGGTGTATATGTACCACATTTTCTGTATACAGTCTATCATTAATGTACATTTAGGTTGATTCCATGGTTTTGCTATTGTGAATAGTGCTGCAATGAACCTACATGTGCATGTGTTTTTATAACAGAACAATTTATATTCCTTTGGGTAAATATCCAGTAATGGGATTGCTGGGTCAAATGGTATTTCTATTTCTAGGTTTTTAAGGAATTGCCACACTGTCTTCCACAACGGTTGAACTAATTTTCACTCTCAACGACAGTGTAAAAGCATTCCTTTATCTCCACAACCTTGCCAGAATCTGTTATTTTTTGACTTTTTAATAATAGCCATTATGACTGGTGTGAGATGGTATTTCACTGTGGCTTTGATTTGCATTTATCTAATGATCAGGGATGTTGCGCTTTTTTTCATATGTTTGTTGGTGGCATGTATGTCTTCTTTTGAGAAGTGTCTGTTCATGTTCTTTGCCCACTTTTCAATGGGGTTGTTGTTTTTTTCTTCTAAATTTGTGTAAGTTCCTTATAGATGCTGGATATTAGACCTTTGTCAGATGAAGAGATTGAAAAAAATTTATCCCATTCTGTAGGTCGTCTGTTTACTCTGCTGATAGTTTCTTTTGCTGTGCAGAAGCTCTTTCATTTAATTAGATCATGTTTATCAAATTTTGCTATTGTGGCAATTGCTTTTAGCATATTTGTCATGAAATATTTGCCTATGCCAATGTTCTGAAAGGTATTGCCTAGGTTTTCCTCTAGGGTTTTTATAATTTAGGGTTTTACATTTTAGTCTTTAATCCATCTTGAATTAATTTTTGTATATGGTGTAAGGAAGGGGTCCAGTTTTAATTTTCTGTGTATGGCTAGCCAGTTCTACTAGCACCATTTATTGAATAGGAAATCCTTTCACCATTGCTTGTTTTTGTCAGGTTTATTGAAGATCAGATAGTTGTAGGTGTACAGTCTTATTTCTAGGTTCTCTGTTCTGTTCCATTAGTCTATGTGTCTGTTCTTGTATCAGTAGCATGCTGTTTTGGTTATTGTAGCCTTGTAGTATAGTTTGAAGTCGGGTAGCCTGATGCCTGCAGCTTTGTCCTTTTTGCTTAGGATTGCCTTAGTCATTCGGGCTCTTTTTTGATTCTATATGAATTTCAAAATAGTTTTTTCTACTTCTGTGAAGAATGTCAGTGGTACTTTAAGAGGAATAGCATTGAATCTGTAAATTGGTTTGGCAATATGGCTATTTTCGTGATACTGATTCTTCCTATCCATGAGCATGTAATGTTGTTCCATTTGTTTGTGTCATCTCTGATCTCTTTGAGCAGTGGTTTGTAGTTCTCCTTGTAGAGGTCCTTCTCTTCCTTTGTTAGCTGTATTTCTAGATATTTTATTCTTTTTGTGGCAATTGTGAATGAGAGTTCATTTGTGATTTTTTTCTCGGCTTGACTATTGTTGGTGCTTATGAATGCTAGTGATTTTTGCACATTGATATTGTATCCTGAGACTTTGCTGGAGTTACTTATAAGCCTAAGAAGGTTTCGGGCTGAGACAATGGAGTTTTCTAGATACACAGGATCGTGTCACCTGCAAACAAAGATAATTTGACTTTCTCTCTTCCTATTTGAATATGCTTTATTTATTTTTCTTGCTTGATTGCCCTGGCCAGAACCTGCAACACTATGGTGAATAGAAATGGTGAGAGAAGTAATCCTTCTCTTGTGCCAATTTTCAAGTGGAATGTTTCTAGCTCTTGCTTATTCATTATGATGATGGCTGTGGGTTTGTCATAAATGGCTTTGATTATATTGAGATGTGTTCCTTCAATACCTAGTTTATTGAGAGTTTTTAATATGAAAGGATATTGGATTTTATCAAAAGCCTTTTCTGTGTCTATTGAGATAATAATGTGGTTTTTGTCTTTAGTCCTTTTTAGTTGATGAATAACATTTATTAATTTGTGTATGTTGAACCAACCTTGCATTCCAGGGACGAAACCTTTTTGATCATGGTGGATAAGCTTTTTGATGTGCTGCTGGATTTGATTTGCCAGTATTTTGTTGTGGTTTTTTCATCAATGTTCATAAAGGATATTAGCCTGAAAATTTTTTTGTTGTTGTTTTTGTATCTCTGCCAGGTTTCATTGTCAGGATGTTGCTGTCCTCACAGAATGACTTAGAGGAGTTAGAGAGGAGTCCATTCTCAATTTTTTGGAATAGTTTCAGTGGAAATGGTACCAGCTCTTCTTTGTACATCTAGTAGAATTCAGCTGTCAATCCATCTAGCCCTGGGTTTTTTCTGGTTGGTAGGCTTTTTATTACTGCCTCAATTTCAGAATTTGTTATTGATCTGTTCAGGGAGTCAATTTCTTTCTAATTCAGTCTTGGGAGGGCGTTTGTGTCCAGAAATTTATCCACTTCTTCCAGATTTTCCAGTTTATGTGCCTAAAGTTGTTTATAATATTCTCTGATGGTTGTTTGTATTTCTGTGGGGTCAGTGGTAATATCTCCCTTATGATTGCTGATTATGTTTGTTTGAATCTTTTCTCTTTTCTTCTTTATTAGTATAGTCTATCTATTTTTTTTTTTTGAAATAACATCTCCTGGAGTCATTGATCTTTTGAATGGGTTTTTATGCTTCTATCTCTTTCAGTTTAGCTCTGATTTTGGTTATTTCTTGTCTTCTTCTAGCTTTGGTGTTCGTTTGATCTTGGTTCTTCCATTTTTTAGTTGTGATGTTAAAATGTTAATTTGAGATCTTTTTAGCTTTTTGATGTGGGCATTTAGTGCCATGAATTTCCCTCTTGACACTGCCTTAGCTGTGTCCCAGAGATACTGGTACATTTCATCTTTGTTCTCATTAGTTTCAAAGAACTTATTAATTTCTACCTTAATTTCATTATTTACCCCAAAGTCATTCAGGAGCAGGTTGTTCAATTTCCACATAGTTGTACTGACTGGATTTCTTAGTCTTGAGTTCTACTTTGATAGCTCTGTGGTCTGAGAGACTGTTAAGGGCAACCAGAGAGAAAGTCTGAAGGGAAGCCCATCAGACTAACAGTATACCTGTCAGCAGAAACCCTAAAAGCCTAAAGAGATTGGAGGCCAATATTCAATGTTCTTTTTTTTTTTTTTTTTTTTTTTTTTTAGATGGAGTTTCACTCTTGTTGCCCAGGCTGGAGTGCAATGGCACAATCTAGGCTCACTGCAACCTCCACCTCCCATGTTCAAGCGATTCTTCTGCCTCAGCCTCTCAAGTAGCTGGGATTACAGGGGCCCACCAGAACACCCAGCTAATTTTTTGTATTTTTAGTAGAGATGTGGTTTCACCATGTTGGCCAGGCTGATCTTGAACTCCTGACCTCAGGTGATGCACCCGCTGCAGCCTTCCAAAGTGCTGGGATTACAGGGGTGAGCCACCATGCCTGTCCCCCCATTCTTAAAGAAAATAATTTTCAACCCAAAGTTTCATATTTAGCCAAACTTCATAAACAAATAAGGAATAGGATCCTTTTCAGACAAACAAATGCTGAAAGAATTTATTACCACCAGACCTGCCTTGCAAGAGCTCCTGAAGGTAGCACTAAATATGGATCAGAAATACCATTACCATCCAATACAAAAACACACTAAAGTACACAGTCCAGTGACACTACAAAGTAACAATGTAAACAAGTCTGCAAAATAACCAGCTAGCATCATGATGACAAGATCAAATCCACACATAACAATATTAACCTTAAATGGAAATTAGCTAAATCCACCAATTAAAAGACAGAGTGCCAAGTTGGATAATGAACCAAGACACATTAATAAACCATATTCAAGAGACCCATTTCACATGTAAAGACACACATAGGCTGAAAATAAAGCGATGAAGGAAATTTTATCAAGCAATAGAAAACAGAAAAAAAGCAGGGATTGCAATCCTAGTCTCTGACAAAACAGACTTTAAAACAACAAAGATCAAAAAAGACAAAGAAGAGCAATACATAATGGTAAAGGGTTCAATTCAACAAGAAGAATTGACTATATAAAATATATATGTACTCAACACAGGAGCACCCAAATTCCTAAAACGTGTCCTTAGAGACCTTCAAAGAGACTTAGACTCCCACACAATAAGAGTGGGAGACTTTAATACCCCACTCACAATATTATTATTAGACAGATCATTGAAATAGAAAATTAACAAAGATATTGGGGACTTGAACTCAGCTACAGATCAGGTTGACCTGATAGATACCTACAGCACTCTCCACTCATTTTGCATTATTTTTAAGTATTTGTTTTTTTCTACACTTATTTTTTAAAGTCTCTAATCCATCATTTTTAATAACTTTAAATATTCAATTATTATAATTACTTTAAGATTGGTCTCTTATTTATGTGGTACTATCTTGATATGCTAATGTTCTACTTTATTATATAAGTTGACTCCATGTTGGATATTATATGGTTTCCTTTGTTTGTGTGTTCAATATTTATTTTTACCAGAAAATCTTTTTATTTTCTTTCTGCCTACTCATGGCTCCTTCCCACTCCAGTAATGTCCCATGTGCTCTGGGCTTGGGTAGTGTCTATATAGCATGGTTATGTGTTTTCTTTGCCCAGGTTCCCTACATATTTCACATATTCCATCAGATTATTTTATGTTTAGTTATTAATTTCTGATTCTGGTACGTCATAGTTCAAGGAAAAAAGTCACATGCAATATGATTTTGGAGTTTTAGTTTTTCATGGGTTTGCTTATCTCCAACATGGCACCAGGAAACATAGTTTTTTGTCATGTCTGAGGATCATATCAGATTTTGTGTGTGAAGAGATTTAGTTACAATGTGGTTGTTTCATCAAAGCCTCAGGTTATTTACTGTTTTCTGATTGTATTAGTATGTCTATGGGAAGAAGAAAGATTCATGGGAACTGAAAAAAGGGAGTTGAGGCAGGCAAATACCTGGTCTGGGGTAATGGTCCACCACCCATCCTTATCTTAAAAACAAGGCTTCCCATCAACATGTTCTAAAGCTGTATTTGAGTCTCACTTCTAAAGGTATGGTTGGGCATTCAGTAGTGAGGTAACTTAGGAAACATATTTAATACATTGTTATTTGAACAAGCTTATTGTGGGTCTAGAATCCCTGGACTTTATGTGAATAATCAGAATGATCTGTTAATATAAAAATGTAGATTTTATTTCAAAGATGCTATGACTGTATGGACATAAGCAGGTCACTGATATAAATTAGATGACAATTAAACTGTGTTCTATTAATTTCTTTCATCATATACTTTTCTTTCTCCTTTAAAAATATTCAAACAGATACATAAGTATGAGCACACAAAAAAGTGAACAGATAAAAATCTCTACAAATTTATTGTTCACAGGTGGCCTCCCAATCTGCATCTTTGAACATGAGTGGGTGATACTGAGAAGCATGTGGGATGATATAGTAATGACTGTGTTACTTATTTCTTCACCTTTATTTTATTTTATTTTATTTTCTAGCCTAGAAAATTCAAAACCTAAACGTTTTGTTGTGTCATATATTCTACAACGTTGTCAGAGAAAGTTTAGCTTTCCTATCAGTCAGTAAGTCCTTGGGGATGTTTCCTTCTGAAACTGACAAACCTCTCCTACATAGAAGAGGACATGCACTAGATTCCTGTGTGAATTGGAGGGATCTTATTTGATAAATACACATATTTACAGAGCATTCTCAGAATTCTATGAGTTCAGAAAAGATTTTTTTAACAAATTATTTCAAACATCATTTTTTAGTAATAAAAAACCAATGGAGGTAGATGCTTCAAACAGGCTTTTCAAAAGAAGAAAAGAGTGACTCATACAATTTCCACATTGTAAAAGAAAACTAAGTGTAAGGGTTACAATAGGCCAAGGTGGCAAAAATTAATTTCTAATCAATATCTCTCTCTTTCTTCTTTACTCAGTAACTCTTTAAGGTGCTTTATCAGAGATGATACTGCTCCCAGTTTCCTAGTTAGTTTGATAAAAAATAAGAAAACTAAATGCGTGAAGCATTATCTAAAATAAAATTAATCTTAGGGGAACAATTTTACTAACTTGAAAGTCAGAAGACTACAAAAACTCCTACTATTTTCATGGAGAAGAGGGAAGTGGAGGGTCTGAAAAGCATCAAAGATTAATGTGACAAACTTCATAGATTATCTGTGCTCCTGCCTGCCTAGGAAATCAAATATAGTCGATTCAAGGAGGAATTCAACGCTGTCACCTCAGCACTTCACATACTTTGGTCATTGATCATAACAGCTTGTTAATAAGGTTACGCAGACCTGATTAATTTCTTTTTCAGCCTTTCTAATCATGCATCTCATACTGAAGAATGACATGTCCTTTGGTCTTAATTGAGAAAATTACATTTATTGAATATTGAATATAGTTCAATGCTGCTTACGATACATTGGGAGATATGCACAGATGAAATTTTATTATTAAAAATTGAAAAATTTATACAATTAATACAAAGACTACAATTTATGGGCAAAGATTATATTGTCCTGGGGTTTCTAGGAGACCTCTTGATGAAGGCCATGATTGACATCGGTCTTTAACGGTGCAGGTGGAAGAAGACGAGATAGGAGGTTGTTGCAGTTAAGGAGAATAGTTGTAATAAAGGATTGTCTTAATAAATGAAAGGAGCATCTATGGAGCAGTGAGAAGTTAGTACAGATGAAAATATTTTTGTGCTATGATTTCTCTTGTGGTCAGATGTCTGTATGTTTTTACATTTCAGTACATAGGAGAGTGCTAATTTTCACAACATATATTTGACAAATAAGTCAATTTTGAATTACTACTATTTGTAAGCAGGAGACAGCATAATGAAAAGTATATTTATGAAAAATATAAATAGAGCTAAAAAACTATAATGGGAATAATGCATTAGAAATAAGTAAAATACATAAGAGAATGCTGACATGGAAAAGAAGTGACAAATTTAAACAGTATTATGAAATAAGCTTACCAGACTTGTCAATTGATTGGATTTGTTGGGTGAAGAGGGAGGAAGAAATTTAGTTAACTGTAAAGCCTAGAACCAAGATTAATGAGATAATAGTTTTATTATCCAATGATACTCAGAACCAAAAGGGCTAACACATTTAGAATAAAATGAAGAGTGCCACTTTCAGCAGTGACAACAGAACCATACAAAAGGGGTATTTTTTTCGTGCAAGTATGTTTGGTTTTTGAATATCTGAAAACCCGGGAGAAACAGAATTCATCTAAACATTTACTGATGTTAATAGGAATGATATAGCCCAACTATCACTTTCAAATACATTTTTACAGCAAAGAGAAAGCAGCACACAACAAACAAAGACTCAAGTTCAGCTTCTGTTTCACTGAGGGACAAGTATTCTTGTTATTGAAGTAAAAGCTAGATTAACAACACTGCTTCCTACAGCTGCTCCCCAGAACTCCTTAAAGGCAACATATCATGTACTCTTCTGCATTAGACATTTGATTTCTTGAATACAGTAATATGGAATGGCTCTTCTACATGCTAAGAAAGTATGTGAGATGACTTGATTTCCTTCCAATACTCACAGCCAATGTGACAGGTTTAGATATATATATTTCTTTACAAAGGCCTATAGCTTTACAAATAATCACCCCTAAATTTAAACATGCTGGTTATTTCTCAACACTTAATCCATCTACTTATGTTGAATGGTCATTAAGTCAACGTTTTTTAATATTAAATCACTTAGCAAGTAAGATACAGCCATACTAAATGATATATATGTATACACGCACACATGATAGATAGATAGATAGATAGATAGATAGATAGATAGATAGATAGGGATATATCTGAGGTTATTGTGATTCTAGTTTAAGATTTTTCCAAGGCCAGGTACAGTGGCTCATGTCTGTAACCCCAGTACTTTGTGAGGCTGAGGTTAGAGGATTGCTTGGTGCCAAGAGTTTGAGACTAGCTGCACAACACAGCAAGACTCTGTCTGTACAAAAAAAAAAAAAAATTAAGAAGTTGAGTGCACCGGCAGTCCTAGCTACTCAGGAGGTTGAGGCTGGAGAATCCCTTGAGCACAGGAGTTTGAGGTTATAGTGATCTATGATCTTGCACTCCAGCCTGGGTAACAGAGCAAGATCCTGTCTCTTAAACAAACAAACAAAAAAGACTTTTCTAGATGTTCTCATGGACTTTAGGGAACCAGAAAGGTATTCTACTTAATATACTATATAACTTGAGTCATTATAATAATTACTGACATACAACAAAATATTGTTAGGTGACAGATATTGTACAAAGTGCTTCAGATATATTATCTCATTTAATCCCCAACCAACCAATTTTACAAATGAATAAAATATGCTTTAGAATGGCTAAGTAAATTTTTCAATATTAGATATCTAGTAATCATTGCAGGAAGAAATCAAGGTAAAACCTGAACTAACATTAAAAACCAAGCCATCTGAAGCACTGTACAGGGTAGACTGTGCCACTACTAGGTCCTGGAAGGGAGACAAAATAGAAGTGCGGGATATGAAAATGGAGCTAGAATGAGTGATAAAAATATATTAAACTAAATAGTTTCTGAATTATTCTGTTTTTTCACTGCTATAAAGAAATGCCTGAGACTGGGTAATTTATAAAGGAAAAAGGTTTAATTGACTCACAATTCTGCATGGTTGGGGAGGCCTCAGGAAATGTGCAATCATGGAGGAAGGCAAAGGTAAGGTAAGTACCTTCCTCATAAGGTGGCAGGTCTTGGGAGGAACTATCAAACACTTATAAAACCATCAGATCTTGTGAGAACTCACTATCACGAGAACAGCACGGGGGAAACTTCCTCCATTATCCAATCACCTCCCCCGACGTCCCTCCCTTGAAATGTAGAGATTCTGGGGATTACAATTTGAGATGAGATTTGGGTGGGGACACAGAGCCAAATCATATCAGGAGGTAAATATGGTAAATGCCTAATCTTCAGGTATATAGCCTCAGTGAAAGCATATGCACAGTAGCATTTTTTGAAAGGCACACTTTCACCAAGTTCTGATCATCGTAGAAGACAAGTGTGAAAATTGGAGAAAAAATAAAAAAAGGAGGAAGAAGAAAATAGATGAAATTATATTATACATATTTCTCCAATGTGTAATATAACACATAAAGAAATCCTATTTCTCCAACGAAAATAGGAGAAAAAAGAAAAAATATGTCTGGTAATTTGAATCTTTTATTTATTTCTCTATGGACAAAATATTATAGTTCATAGTACTCATTTATGTGTGTATATATGCGTTAATTATATACTACATATTTTATGTATTTTTCCTTTGGCAATACATAGGGAATTTATCAAGTGCTGACTGTGTGATTGAGAAGTGGCAACATGAACACAATAGGAAAAAGAATATTTAATTTTTTGAAATATATTTTAATGATATAAAATGGCATTATGTGTGTTCTATTTTATTTCTACTTGTTGAGTTATGTTAGCATAACTCTTTTTTGTCTTTAAGGAGTTCTGTATTTGTGGAAAAGTTTGCTCCAGAGACATCTACATATTATGAATGCATACTTGGCCGGGCACGGTAGCTCACGCCGGTAATCCCAGCACTTTGGGAGGCAGAGGTTGGTGGATCAACTGAGGTCGCGAGTTCGAGACCAGCCTGACCAACATGGAGAAACCCCATCTGTACTAAAAATACAAATAAAACTAGCTGGGCATGGTGGCGCATGTCTGTAGTCCCAGCTACTCAGGAGGCTGAGGCAGGAGAATGGCATGAATCCGGGAGGCAGAGCTGGCAGTGAGCCGAGATCTCACCACTGCACTCTAGCCTGGGCGACAGAGTGAGACTCTGTCAAAAAAAAAAAAAAAAAAAGCATACTTATGATACATAGAAGAGAATAAGAAAGGCAAGGGTACCAAGAGAGTTTGTATGAAATTATAGTTAATATATGAAGAATAAGTTCTTCAACTAAATTGGGTAACTAAATAAGAATTACCACCTTTTTCTTGTATTTAGTATGAACCCAGGTTAAGAGAAAATCAGATTTACTTCTGTGCTCATTGCCATAGTAGTGCTATAGACTAGAGGAAGAAAGTATAATAGAGAAAGGAAAATGTAATATATTCTTGATTGAGAGAGAGGGGGTAGTCTCCTGCTTCACTAAAACAGAATTTTCCATGTGTAAACTTGATTATCTTATCTGAAAATATTATAAGATTAAGTATATGACTCAATGAAATATCTTTAGCACAAAATTGAATTGTAAAACTCCCTCTATTTTTAACTCACTGAGTAATGTTTAACAAGACAATTTATATCCCTGTCATTCATTCCTTTTTACAGTAAGATGTGTTTACTGTATTATTATATATTTTTTATATCCAGAGAAAATGTGAAAGAATTTGAGAAAAGTGAAAAACACAAGAGAAAATAGTATTCTCCTCTGGAGAAGGAGATGTATACACTGTGTTATGTAGATTCATGGCTGGATCAGAGACTTCAAGTTAATGGAAGAGCCTGAGGAGTTATAAAAGATGCATTGAAGAGTTTAGTGAAATAAAGTATTATAGATTATGGTAATGTTTCTTAGGTAGCAAAAGGAAAAGCCCTCAAATCCTACTCAGAAGAAACAAGCAGTTAGGATAACTCAACCTAAGGAAGTAAGCTGGAACTGATTATCAGATATTCTAGGTCAATGAAGAGATCCCAGAAGGCCAGAGGAGCTCTCCCACCATGGCACCATTCTGCTGACAGCCCACTCCCTGTCCCTGACTAGAGATTAGTTATCAAGCATCCCACATGCTCTTTGAGGAAAATGGAGTAAATAAAAATAGCACATAGTAGGAATCAAGTGGTAGAAAGAATAACTAATTTTCTAGTTAGGCATAGGGATGCCTTGATTCAGTGAATCTGTAAAGGCCAGGGCTACAAGGAGGCAAATATTTTCTACTTGGACAAAGTCTAGCCAGGGTCCTCAGAGTTTTTTTCTCAACTAGGCCTCAACCTTGGCCCATGAAGACTTGAACAAACACTAACATGATTTCTAACAGCTCAAGACTACATTCCTAGGATGTCCCCTGTACCTCTTGAAGAGCCTTCTTGAGAAAACTCAAGTCAACTAAAAGAATGTCCTGTTTGTTCCAGTACATTCTAGAGATCAGTCTACTGCCCCCCTAGGTTCTTTGGTAGTATAGAAATCTAACTTTAATAAGTGCCAGGTTAGCAGACCCAGATGTCTTTCTCATGGACCAGCCTCTGCCTTTTATAATTTTTCACTCCTTCTCACCCTCCTCCGTACTCTCTCCTACTCTATTGAAAATATCAAGTGATCTCTGTACAAATTGAAGTTGAGTTTAGTTCACGTGGTACTCTTTTCCTTACTGTATTAGTATATTATCGATTGCAGTCTGTTCTTATCCCTTTCACTAGTGGCAGGTTTGGTTTATCTTTGACAAGTTGGAGGAGAAAGATGAGTCAGGCCGAGCCTGAAACAGGCCAGTTATAAGGACATGTTTATGGGTTAGCAATGGACTGGCATGAGTGAGCAACCTGGGGACATTGGTTGAGAAAATTTAAAGGTACTGTAGTGTGAAAATAGTGGGAGAATACTAAATGAAATCAGTCTTATTATTTTTCTTGATTCGATTAATACACTTTTGACAATGTGATTTCTTAAGGTGGAAAGGGAATATGATAGGAGAAATAGCATGAAGGAGAAAAGGAGGGCAGAGAGAACAACGGGGCAGACAGAATGAAAGGAGGACAGGAAAAATAGATGACAAGGAGGAGGAAAAGGAAGAAAAACAACAGTAAGGTTTTAACATTTTCTTACAGTTTTCAGATAAACTTTGTAACAACATAGTGAAATTGATTACATATTTTCATTGAAAGGTAATGTTAAAGTTCTATATGATGAGAAATGAGTAAACATGCTTTTATTGGTTGATCTTTAATAGAACAAGAGGCTGACACACTGAAGAAAAACTGTGTGGCTATGGGAAGTTACTTTCCTTGTTTGTTTTATTTTTTCCAATTGCATCTGAGCTCCTATAATGTAAACAGGGCTCTGCTGCTTTCTCAAGGTTTTTTTCTTCTTGTCCTTATCATCTCACAGATCTTTAATATTTGAGCATAGGAGAATAAGGTAAATAAGTAGAATTAATTATTTTGACCTTTAAAGCAAGTACCTATTTTTTCAATCTCTTCTATTTTTATACCTTAGCAGTTAATTTTAGACAATTTTCTTCTATATTTAACATTTAGCAACAGATAAATAGAATTAAAAAAATTTATACTTTCAGAGCAGAATTCCATGCAAGTAGTAAATATATATGGTCCAGTAAAAATACAAAATCCTGAATTACAAACATTAATATTTTTGTCTAACTCTGTTACCTTATATATGCAACATTTTATATTAACATATGTTAGACACATTTGCCTGTAATATTATTCTCATTTTATTCATATATATATATATTTTTTAAGGAATGTGTGTCTAAATAGAGCATGCGCAAAAGTCATGCAGTCGGTTATTAGACTAGACCAGCATTTTAGCTTTTATTTGTTCATTATTTTCAATTCCAGTCAGGGAACTATGCTTAACTACTATCTTATATTCAATATTTTTACACTTAAAATATTCCCTGCTCTCTTTTTAAATTCTCTTATTTATAAATTGGAAATGCAACTTCTGTCCTCTGTGAGACTTACTTTGTTGAATGCATGAAATAAATTTTCTTGGCAGCAACAAGTAGAAATATGTGTAACATAATTTCATCTATTATTTCCCCGATCACCTTTATTAGTGTAAGAACAGGTTAAATACAAGACATTTTTCTCTACTCTTTGGCCTATAAGGTGGCCCATGTTCCTAAAGCCCCCAAACATTTAAAAAATATCTCCCATTATCAATATTAACACCATACATGCATTAATAAATATTAACACAATAAAAAAGACTATAATTTGTTATTTTACTAAAAATGTGTTTATATTTTCTCAAATTCTTTAAAATAATTTTTTCTGTAATTTTAGAATTTTTTGGTCTTTCTCATACTGTCTTTTGAAACGCTGGAATTTCAGAACTATAAGTCACATCACAAATACAACAATTATTCATTCTTGAAAATAAAGAAATAGAGCTAGATAGAGGAAATGACTTATTAATTTATGTCGACGATAGGCCAATTTTTTTACTTCAGTCGTAATTGCAGGCTGCAATATGATTTTATCTTAAGAAACAAAAATATTATTTAGAATTCATGGAGCATTAGAATGGCAACACAAAAACTCTGTGAAAACATCTTCTGTAGTGTTGCATTTAATAAAACACCAACAGTTATTAATTTCCAATATTAATTTATTCATAATTTAACAAGGGACCAAACTTAAATGTCTGAATGAATAAGATGACATTTGAATTAAGAGAACATAACAGCAGTATACATATTAAGAAAACAATTTAAAAATCAAAATTAAAACAAACTTTCTTAATAAATATATCAAGTTTAAAATATATAATTTTTGATATCTCAGTCAGGGTAACATACAGACAATTCTATTACACTTTAGAGTGATTTCAATTTGGTGAAAGAATAGTTATACTATGTAACATTAGATAAGATCTAACCTAAGCAAAATATCTTCAGAAAATGTAATCATTGACATCTACCTCCTAGCCTGTATTTACTCATCCTTTTAAAATTTTGCAATTTTGTATATCTAATAATTCTCATCAGAATGGGCTCCATAGGATAAATTTCTGTCAGTCTTCATGTTTACATACAACTGCCAGTCACCATGTTCTGACCCCTGGATGGATGTGTAATTCAGTTAATAACTTGTGACTAAGAATGACATGCATATTTTTAATAGGCATTCTTATAACCAAAAAATAATTCTGAACACTTCACACGTATTAGTTTATTTCACTCTTATAATTAATTCTATTAATCATATTTTTATAATCCCAATTCTACAAATGAGAAAACTGAGGCACAGAGAATACCAAATACTGATCATACTTGATTGAAAGTGGATAGACTTTTTACCCTATGGACAATATGGAGTCAAAACTACCATATTTATTCTTTAGCTGGAAACAATCAAAACAGTGACAAAATATATAAAATAACAATTTCAATGTACTAGATCTCAGGCAATGAAGGACAGTTATCCTTGAGACAGGATAAACAAATAAGGTAAGTTCTATCTTTACTACAACT
Source organism: Pongo pygmaeus (assembly GCF_028885625.2). Taxonomy (NCBI): domain Eukaryota; kingdom Metazoa; phylum Chordata; class Mammalia; order Primates; family Hominidae; genus Pongo; species Pongo pygmaeus. The sequence goes on along the minus strand of NC_072385.2, from coordinate 50,592,128 downwards.
TACTGTTTTGAGAGAGTTTCCAGGCCAACATGAGGGAGGGGGAAGTCAGGCAGATCCCAGATGATTGGTTAATTGAAGAGAAAATTTTGAGAGCCCAGAGAGAAGTTAGCTAGAGCTCTCATTACAGATCTCTGAAGAGGAGATTGCTGCATAAAGAGAGAACACTAGAAATATGGAAAGGATCCCCCCTTGAGTATCCGGCTGAGTAATGATCAGCATATACATGTGGCAGAGCTAACCAAGATCAGACAAGAAAAGGTCTGAAACTATTAGAGAAAGCAGTGCCTAAAGCTCACAGAGTCATAAATTGTGTTTCCCCAACAGCCAGACTAGAAAAATATTATAAATAGCATAAATAGGATGAGGGGAGGCCCTTGACTTGGGCAAATAATTTATGGAGATGCCAAAAAAAAACTTGCAATCAAAATGCATGTCAATATAATGCAATATTTTGTAAAAATCAATATCGTGGAAAAGAATACATGATGAAAAAAATAATTTTAAATAAAGATAGAATCAGCTTTAGAGGCATGCTGACATATTATAGCCTGAGGCAAAAGGAAAAGGCATAGATACTGAATAGCTGAATTTCTCTTTCACTGAACACTACCCTGAACCCATCTAACATATAAAACAAGTCCCAAAAGAATCACAGTATTTCCAAGTAGCATAATTTCATCTAGAAAAAGCTTACACACACACACACACACACACACACACACACACACACACACACAAATAAGAAAATATCTGTACCCCTAAAAATAAGAAATTTAAAATCCCTGGCTTTCAATAAGCTGACTAGACATGAAAAGCAGCAGAAAATGCAACCTTTAGTGAGAAAAAAAATCAGCCTGTCAAGACTTACACCTATGTTGGAACTAGCAGTGAAGTATATTAAGATAGTTCATAATCTAGTCCATATGTTGAAAAGTTAAGTGGAAATACAGTAGATGTAAAAAAAAATCCAATATCTAGAGATAAACACTATCATGTGGCATGTGAAAATAAACTGAGTGGAATTAACTACCAATTCCGTATTGAAGAAGAAAAATTTAGTATACTTGAGGACATAAGAATTTAATGAACCCAAAACCAAAACTTAAGGGAAAATTTATGGCACTAAATGCTTGTGTTAGAAAAGAAAAAAGATCTCAAGTTAGTGGCCTTCCTTCCTCTTCTTAAGGAAACAAAGAATTCCAAAGAATAAACAAAAAGTCACTAGAAGAAGGGAAATAATAAATATCAGATCAGAAATCAATATAATAAAAATACGATGAAGAAAATAATGAAATCAGGAGCTGGCTCCTTGTGATGAGCAATAAATTTGATAAACCTCTGGAAGACTGACCAAGAAAAAGAAAAAAGAAAAATTACTAGTATCAGGAGTGACTGTGGTGATAATTACATACTCTTAGATGTTAAGTGAAAAATAAGTGAATCTTATGAACAACTTTATGCCAATAATTTAACAACTTAAACAAAATAGAAAAATGTCTCAAAATATGCAAACTACTAAAACTGGATTAAAACAAAATGCATAACTTGAATAGCTCTATTTAAAAAATAAATGGAACCAATTCTGAAAATATATCCCACAAAGAAAACTTTTGGTCCAGATAGTTTCATTAGTGGATTCTACCAAATAGTTATTAAAAAGATAATTACAAATCTACAAGAAGTTTTCTACAAATATAAAACAAAGTAATATTTCTTAACTTATTCCTTGAGGCCAGTATTACCTTGATATGAAAACCACCAAAGATACTATTAAAAATTATAACAACAAACTAGCATTTCTAATAAATATAGATAAAAAAATTATAAATTAAGTTTTAGCAGGTCAAATCCAACAACATATATAAATAACAGTATGTCATGAATAAGAGGTTTCTATCAGGTCAAAGGTTTAATATTTTAAAAAATCAATGAAAGTTAATTCACCATACTAATAAACTAGAAAAAATCATTATAATCTCAATATGCATATAAAAAATTAATAAAATATACCATCTGTTTCTGATAAAAATTATGAAGCTAAATAGTAAAGAGCCTACATCAACCTGACAAAAGTATTAAAATATAATACAACCTTCATCATAATTATGAAATGCTAAATGCTTTCCTCCTAACTTGTGTAACTTAATAACAATTCCCTCTCTCAACAATGGACTGGGGGTTCTAGTCAGTAAAAAAAGAAAGATTAAAAAAAAAACGTACAAGTTGGAAAGAGAGAAAACTGTATTTTCTAGCAACATGATTGTCTATTAGAAAATCTAATTATATCCACAAAAAAATTTGGTAGGAATAATAAATGAGTTGATGAAGGTTGGAAGACACGAGATCAATATACAAAAATAAATTGCTATTTTTTATACTGGGAATGAACAACCAAAAAGTAATATTAAAACAATATCATTTACATTGCTATTAAAAGCATGAAATGCCTGGTGATAAATCTGACAAAACAGGTAAAATATATGCACAGTAATAACTACAAAACATTGCTGAGAGAAATTAAAGAATTCCCAAGAAAATATATATTGTGTTCATTGATCAGCTACTCAAAATTAAAAACTATTTTTCTATGGACTCAATACAATTCTAATCAAAATCTTATATTTATTTTGTAAAAATTTACATACCAATTCAAAATTCATATTGAAATGCAATAGATCTAGTACAGTGAAACAACTGTTCAAAACAAGAATACATAATAGTAGGACTCATACTACCTGGCAAAGAATAGAGAATCCAGAAATATACCCACACATGTACAGATGACTGATTCTAGAAAAAGGAGCAAAGGCAATCCAGAAAAGAAATGGTATATCTTCCAATAAATCTTTCTGGATAAATTGGAAGTCTATGTGCACAAAAATAACTGACGAATTCCTTGCAGAATATGCAAATATCCATTTAAAATCAATCATAGATGTAAATATAAAATCTAAACCTATACAACCAACAGAAAAAAATATTGGAGAATACTATTTTCACTGTTATAATTAATTTTATGTGTCAACTTGACTGGAAAGCAGAATGTCCAGATATTTGGTTAGACATTATTCTGGTTGTGTCTGTGAGTGGGACACACCCAAAACATTTTAGGCCTAAGTAGAACAAAAGGTTAAGGAAGGAAATATTCCTTCTTTCTCTGCCTGTTTTTCAGCTGGATCATTGGTCTTCTCTGGCACCCAGACTGGACCTCTCACTTACCTCTCCTCTTTCCCCAGACTTTGGACTTGGTCTGTAATTACACTACCAGCTCTCCTGGGTCTCCAGCTTGCAGACAGCAAATGATGGGACTTCTTAAGCTTCATAATCACTTAAGCCAATTTCCTGAAAATGATTATCTTTCTCTCTCTCCGTTTACCTAGCACTTTCAATATTTTATATGTACAAATTGCCCTTTACTAAATTATTTTTCCTAAAATATCTAGAGTAGTGTCTTACATTTGTAACTGAACTCTGACTGAGATACTGACACTTCATAGTGACAAATCATATTCCAAAGACAGATATCTGTCACTCAAAAAAAGCCTGGTATGGACTTTAAAATTAAGGAGAATTTAATTACAAACTACATGTAGAGAATTTACTTTTATCCACAGCATCATTTATTAAAGATGAGGGTTAAATATATATATATATTTATATATATAGATATAAAACTATATATATGTCTTATTTTGTTTCTATAGTTTTCGGGGAACAGGTGGTTTTTGGTCACATGGATAAGTTCTGTAGTGGTGACTTTTGAGATTTTGGTGTTCCTGTTACTCAAGGAGTGTACACCCAATATGTAGTGTTTTATTCCTCAGGCCCCTCCCACCCTTCCCCTTGAGTCCCCAAAGTCCATCATATCATTATTATGCTTTTGCATTCTCATAGCTGAGCTCCAACTTGTAAGTAAGAACACACACACACACACATACACATAATTAAAACTGTGTGATTGTCCAGGAAGCTCCGGGTGCTTAGACTTTTAAAGGACTTTCTCATCTATATGCCTTTCATCAAGTTTCCATGTTGCTTTACAGTGAATCTAAATTTAAGTGTAAACCAAGAACACCATGGTAATGTCTTCCTTGTCTGTGCTTAATTGAGTGATATCCTGTGCTTATGTAGGCATTGGTGTATTTAGGCATTGATTTCTGCACCTAATGGCTAACTAAAGTACATAGTAAATATGTACATCATATGAATTTTTAAATATCACATTTTATTAAAAATGGAAAAGATAAATTTGTTATAATCAATGTAAGTGACATAGTCATGAATAGCTATGAAACCCATTATTTGGTAGAAATATTCCACTATTATTGTAGAAAATAATCAATCTTTAATATATATACCATCTCCATCTTCTTTCTTCATATGATTTGGTGAATTCAGGCAGATTATTTAATTTTTTTCATTAACTTCTACATTTTTTGAGGAAAAAGAATAACAATAGGTCAGGGGAATAAACAGAGTGGCCAAATTGGGCAGAGCCACAAAATTCAGTTGAAACAGAATCCACTGGTTTCTGTAAATATGAATTAATGAAAAACATTCCAGGAGACATGAAACCCCAAATAATAAATGGCAACAGGAATTGAATTGGAGAAGATATTGTTTAATATTTATAAACTGCTGCTACAAATGATGATTGTTTTGGGGAAATCTTACATCATAAACAAGACTCTTGTCATATATATGACTCAAGTTATGGGCTAAAAATAAATTTTTTAAAATTTTTAACCTCTGTATGTTTCTCTCTTTCTATGTCTGTGTACACACACACATTACTGCTCAAACATGTAAATTAATAAATATAATTTTATTGGAAAATGTTTAGAAGAACAAAATATGTATAATAAAAGTGATTCAAAATCATTTCATACTCTTTCAGAAAGTCTTTGCAAAAATCTCCAATATCTTTCAACAAATCACTATAGAAACTGTCATAGGGTCTGAAAATCAAAATAATTACAAAAATATTTAGAATAAGAAAACAAAAAGAGAAATAATATGGTGAAGTATGAAAGTGTCAGAGGCGTTTGAAGCACAGCAACTCCATCTTGAGTAGGGACTGGGCAAAATGAGGCTGAGACCTACTGGGCTGCATTCCCAGATGGTTAAGGATGGTTAAGGCAATCTAAGTCACAGAATGACATAGGAGGTTGGCACAAGATACAGGTCATAAAGACCTTGCTGATAAAACAGTTTGCAGTAAAGAAGCCGGCTAAAACCCACCAAAACCAACATGGCAACAAGAATGACCTCTGGTTGTCCTCACTGCTACACTCCCATCAGCGCCATGACAGTTTATAAATGCCATGGAATGTCAGGAAGTAACTCTATATGGTCTAAAAAGGGGAGGCATGAATAATCCACCCCTTGTTTAGCAAATCATCAAGACATAACCATAAAAATGGGCAACCAGTAGTTTTCGGGGCTGCTCTGTCTATGGAATAGCCATTCTTTTATTCCTCTACTTTCTTAATAAACTTCCTTTCACTTTACTCTATGGACTCATCCTGAATTCTTTCTTGAGTGACATATAAAAAAATCTTCTCTTGGGGTCTAAATCGGAACCCCTTTTCTGTAACAAAAGCAAGGTTTCAACAAAATTATTAGGCAATTATTAAATCCCCGGAATGACTATTGTATGTTCCAGAACCTCATTCTCACTTCTACAGACTCAGAAATCAAAGCACAGGGAAGATAAAGCCTTGTTCAAAGTTACTTGCAATTCTCGTCAGAGCTGAATTGTAAGCAAGCAACCCAGTCCTGTACCTTTTCCTTTCCCTTGAAGAGGTGGCATTTATTTAAACTAAGACTAAAAATGTAAATGTTTGCATAGGAGTGAATGATCAGGATAACTGAGACTTAAAGTTCTCATAATCTCTTTCTCTAGTGAAAAAAAATTACACATATTATCTCTCTCTCTCTCAATTGAAAGGGCATTGAAACCTAATGCCATCTAATTTTCATCAGTAAGTACATCAATTAGGATGGAAATTCATAAGGGCCAGCATGCTGGTTAATATCCGTTTAAGTAATATAATGTATTCTATTGGGGTGATTTGGTTGAAAGTCACTTATGATGAGGATAATAATCTCTTTATATTCCAACAATTTGTTCACCCAAGCAATCCTAGAGACAAGATATCTTTCATATTTAGTAGAAGCAAGGCCATTGTCTGTTAGTGTTAGAGAAATAATGTTGAGTAGAAACAATATTTTGAAATGGGAGGATTATTCTTAAAAAATTATAAGGAAGCATTTGTGTAAGAGATTATAAATTTAGGACCAATAATTTCATATGCTAATTTTTTTTTCTAATTGCTCATATATATGATTATTGTGCTATATTGTGACATCTCAGTTTTTATATAATACAGATGTGAAATAACATCAAAAGGTGTTTATGTACCTAGTTTGTGGTTTTAGGCATAATAACAGAGTAAAAGGTGGTTACAAATGTCAAGGTAGTTGATTATGGCTAATTAAAATGTAATTTAATTTTTTTATTTGTTCCAAATAGTTTTGTTTGTGACACCCCCAAAATCTTGTATATTATAGCTCTAAATTAGCTTCCAAACTGTACTCAAACTATTATTTGATACTTGTCTCCCCCACATATATAAGCTAACAAACCACCTTCTCTCTCATTTGCTCTGTCTTGTTTATAGCCTTTGCTCATGCAATTCTGCCTTTCTAGAAAGGATTGTTTTATTGTTTTTGGATTGTTTCTTGGTTTTATTTACTTACTCAATTTAACTAAAATCTATTTAGATTTCAAGGGAAAGCTTAGGTGATTTTATTTCTCGGAAAATTTTCAAGATAACATTTCCCATGAGAATACCATTCTGCCCATCACTTGTTTTTCTGAACACTTATAATATTTAATATGAATATTTAAATAGCCATGTGAATTTTTCTGTTTTGTGACTTTTCCACTGAGGGTTTGTGTTTCATACTGATACTTACATGTTCTTTAATTTTGTTAGTCTCACTAATCCATGTATGTCATAAACATTTTGATTAAGGAGAACTTTCAAAATATATCTTCCACCTCTTAAAAGAGCTCTGAGTGGAATTTATAGAATAAGAAGTCAGAATATGACTTTTTAGTGCTTGTTCCCTTCTGAAGCATCAATCTGAAGAATTATCCATTCATAAAAATACCTTCATAAGAGTTAAGAAATCCAAATGATTGTGTATAATACCTGAAGCATAGACATAAAAAGAGATACACTGATGAGAGAAGAAAGGGTAGTTTCACATTCCCTAAGTCACCTCTGCCCCAAGTCCAGATAGCACAGCATGGACAAAATACCCTTCACATGGGAAAAGAAGAGTAAAGTGAATACCTGGCTTTGCTGTGGACCTCCAGCAACTGGCATGCCCCATGAAACCCAGGGCCAGGACTCAAGCAACACTGGAATGACCTCTGTGACCCCACACTGCAGGTTACCCCGAAAGACACATGAGCATAGCCTCCAGTTCAGAACCCATGGTCCTATGCTCTCTAGGCAGACATCTGTGGTTCCAGGCACCATGGCAGTACACATAGGCCCAAACTCCAGACTGGCCCCTAGAGACCCAGATTCCAGTGGACTCAGGGGCCAGGCCTGCTTCAATAGACTCCAGTTGTGGTCCCAACCCATGGACCCAGGCTCCAGAACCACTTCTGCAGACCCAGAACTCAGGCCTGCTGCCACAGCTGAGGATCAAGGTCTGGTCCATTGCCAGATCAGCCCTCATTGACTCAGCCTTCAGTCTTGTCCTCATGGATCTGGGCATCAGGCTCATCGCAGTGCAAGGCCTGCCCTCACAGACTCAGGCTTGAGGCCTGCCCCAGCACTATGTTGGCTTCTGTCTACCCAGGTTCCAGGCACACTCACTACAGGCCCAGTCAGCAAACCAATCATAGTAGACCCTAGAACCAGGATGGAACCCCTGGATTCAGGATCCTAAATTCAGGATTTAGGTCCCCAGTGGACCTAAGCTCTAGGCCTGCACCAGCAGATGCAGAGACCAAAGTGGCCCCAATGAACTAGGTGCCTGGCCAGCCCACAGGCTGATATAGGCAACAGACCATCTTGCTTAAGAATTCCTGCAGAAAGCCTCTCCATGAACCCCACCAGATGGTCTATCCAGAATCTCTAGAAAGGAAGACTGATGAAAGGATTTCCCTGACAAAGCCAGTCTATAAAGACTGGAATAAGTGCCTATTTCTTCAAATGTGAAGATACTAATTCAGAAACACAAGTCTTAAAAAAAAAAAATCAAGGAAAAGGACATAACCAAAAAAGTAACAACAAAAGCACCAGTAACCAATCTGAAAGAAATAGAGATTTATGAAAGGCCTGAGAAATAAATTTTAAAAACACCTTTAGTTCAGTGAGCTACAAGAAAACACAGACAACTAAACATAGTTAGGAAAAACTACATGAAAAAAATGAGAGTTCAACAAATAGATAGAAACCATCAAAAAGAACCAATCAAAAAACTGGAGCTAAAGTGCACAAAGACTGAGCTAAAAAATTCCACATAGAGCATCAATAGCAGATATAAACAGGCAGAAGAAGGAATCAGTGAGCTTGAAGACAGATATTTGAAATGATATAGTCAGAGGGGGAAAAAACTAAAAAAGTAAAGAAAATTTATGGGACTTAAAGGATATTGTTAAACATATCAATGTATGCATTATAGATTTCCCAGAAGGAGCAGAGAAAGAGAAAGGGGGCAGAATGCTTATTTAAATAAATAATGACCAAGTACTTTTCAATTCTGGAAAAGGAAACAAACATACAGATTCAGAAAGTTCAAAGAACTATAAATAAATTAAATAGAGATTTTTACTAAAGCATGTCACAACTAGATTCTCAAATGTTAGAGAGAATTTTGAAAGCAGCAGGAGAAAACCATCTTGTCACATGCAAGGGAGCCTCCGTAACAGTATCAGTGGATTTCTCAGCAGAAACTTTGCAGGACAGGAGAGAGTGTGGTCATGTATTCAAAGTGTTGGAACAAACAAACAAACATGACAACTACCATTAAGTATACTATACCTGGAAAGGTTTTCCTTCAGAAATAACCGAAATAAGGCTTTTCCCAGACAAATAAATGCTGTGGGAGTTTGTCACCACTAGTTTGCCTTGCAAGAAGCACTAAAGGGAGCTCTTCAAGTTGAAATAAAAGGACACTAACGAACAACATAAAAACATATGCAAGTATGAAACTCACTGGTAAAAGGAATGCACTCAGATTGAGAATATTGTAATAGTATTATGGTGCGTAAATCACATTTAAAGCAGATTTAAAAGTTAAAAGACAAAAATATTTAAAGTAATCATAGATAAATATTTTGTTAATGGGCACATAATATATTGAAAAGTTTTAATTGTGACATTAGTGACATACAATGTGAGAAACGGAAATATTAAAATTTACATTTAAAAAATGTAAAGTTGCTTAACTGCTTAAAATATGCTGTTATAACTATAAAGTGTTTTATGTAAGCCTCACGATAACCAAAAGGGATATACGTATAATAGATACATAAAAGATAAAGAGAAAAGGATCAAAGCCTACCACTACCAAAAAAAAAAAAAAAAAAATTAAACCTAAAAGAAAAAGAGCAGAAGATTAAATGGAACAAAGTAACTGCAAAATAATCAGAGAACAATCAACAAAAGGAGAGCAGTAAGCCATTTTCTAACAATAATTACTTTAAATAGAAATGGATAAATAACCTCATAATAGATGAAATAGACATTAAGTCAAGAACAGTCATAAGAGATAAAGAAAGTCATAGTACAATGATAAAGGGGTCAATTCATCAAGAGGACTAAAAATTCTCAGTAAACTATCGCAAGAACAAAAAACCAAACACCACATATTCTCACTCATAGGTGGGAATTGAACAATGAGAACACATGGACACAGGAAGGGGAACATCACACTTCAGGGACTGTTGCAGGGTGGGGGGAGGGGGGAGGGATAGCATTGGGAGATATACCTAATGCTAGATGACGAGTTGGTGGGTGCAGCACACCAGCATGGCACATGTATACATATGTAACTTACCTGCACATTGCGCACATGTACCATAAAACCTAAAGTATAATAATAATAATAATAATAATGATAAAATAAAAAAAAAAGAACAGTCATAAGAGATAAAGAAAGTCATAGTACAATGATAAAGGGGTCAATTCATCAAGAGGATTAAAAATTGTAAATGTAGGCTGGGCGCAGTGGCTCATGCCTGTAATCCCAGCACTTTGGGAGGCCAAGGCGAGTGGATCATGAGGTCAGGAGACCGAGACCGTCCTGGCTAACACGGTGAAACCCCGCCTCTACTAAAAATACAAAAAATTAGCCAGGTGTGGTGGCGGGCGCCTGTAGTCCCAGCTACTCAGGAGGCTGAGGCAGGAGAATGGCGTGAACCTGGGAGGCAGAGCTTGCAGTGAGCCAAGATCGCACCACTGCACTCCAGCATGGGCGACAGAGCGAGACTCCATCTCAAAAAAAAAAAAAAAAATTGTACATTTATATGCACCAAACATTGGAGTTCCTAAATATGTAAAGCAAATTTGACAGAACTGAAAGGAGAAATAGAAGCAATACATTACTAATATGAGATTTCAATACCCCAATTTCAACAAAGGATAGATCATCCAGGCTGAAATTCAATTAAGTAACAGCAGAGCAGACTTCAACAATATAGACCTAAGAGACATATACAGAACCTTCCATGCAACTGCAGAAAAATATATACTTAAATGCCATGAAATATTCTCTAAGATCAATCATATGTTAGACCTCAAAACAAGTCTTACCAAGTTTAAAAATATTTAAATCTTGTAAAATATTTTTTCGGACCACAATCATATGGACATGGAGATGAATAAAAAGAAGAAAACTGGAAAATTTACAGACACATGGAAGATAAAAAAGACGCTCCTGGATGACTAATTGTCAAAGGAGAAATAATCAAAAGAGAATTCAAATAGTATCTTGAGACAAATGAATGGAAACATAAGCCTACTAAGACTTATGTGTTGCAGCAAAATGAGTTATAAGAGTGAAGTTTATAGAAATACATGCCTACATTAATAAAAAGAAACATCTAAAATAAACAAACTAATGTCACCTGTTAAGGAAGTAGAATAGTGAAACATGCTAAGCCAAAAATCAGCAAAAAAGGAGTTAATAAACTCAAAGCAGAAATAAATAAGAAACTACAAAAACAATTGAAAAGGTAAATGATATTGAGATTTAAAAAAAAAAGAAACTCAAATTTTAGAAACCTGTAAGTAAGCTAGCCAGTAAAAAAGAAAGAAAAATAAATAAATAAAATTATAAATGGCAGAGCAGACATTATTATCAGTACCACAGAAATGCAAAGGAGTACAAGAAACTAACCTAAACAATTATATGCCAACATATAGGATAATTTAGAAGAAATGGATACATTTCTACAAACATACAACCTACCAAGACTGAATCATGAAGAAATAGAATATATTAATAAAGAAATAATGAGTAAGGAGATTGAATCAGTGACTAAAATCCTCTTAAGAAAGAAATGCCCAGAACCTGATGTATTCACTGGTAAATTTGACCAAACATTTATGATAATTATGCCAATCATTCTCAAGCTCTTCCAAAATCGAAAAGGAGGAAACATTTTCAAATTTATTTTACAAGGATATCATTACCCTAATACCAAAATACGACAAAAATTCTAAAATAAATGAAACTTATAGGCCAATATCCCTGATGAAATAGCATCAAGAATCCTCAACAAAATGCTAGCAAACCAAAATCAACAGCACATGAAAGTGTTCACACACAAAATTTAAGTGGAATTTATACCTGGGATATAAGGATAATTTAATGTACGCAAATAAAGAAAGGTGATACACCACGTTAACAGAATAGAAGATAAAACCATACTATCATCTCAATAAATACAGCAATAGCATTTGAAAAAATGCAACATCCATTCATGATAAAAATTCTCAGCAAATTGGGTATAAAAAGAATGAATCTCCACACAATAAAGGACATACATGACAACACCACACAGCTAATATTATGCTTAATGGTGGCAAGCTGAAAACTTTTCTGATAAGATCAGGAAGAAGATGAGGAAGCCCACTCTCACCACATATATTCAACACAGTACTAGATGTTTTAACCAGGACAATTAGGAAAGAGAAATAAATAAAAGACATCTAATTGGAAAGGAAGAAGTTAAATTGTCTTAATATGACACAGTCATATATAGAAAACCTAAACACTCCCTCAAAAGAGTATTAGAACTAGTAAATGGATTCAGTAAAGTTTAGAATAGAAAATCATCATACCAAAATAGTAGTGTCTCTAAACAGTAACAAGAAACTATCTGAAACAGCAATCAAGAAAATGATTTCATTCTTCTCCTGCCTACTCTGGCCCATGCTTGGCTAAGGTCCATGGGTGCCTGTGGGCTATCCAGTGAGTAGGCAACTCACCCAGCTCAGCCCACCCAGCTCAGATCTCAGCATCCAGCTCAGGTCTCACCCAGCTCAGGTCTCAGCATCCAGCTCAGGTCTCACCCAGCTCAGGTCTCAGCATCCAGCTCAGATCTCACCCAGCTCAGGTCTCAGCATCCAGCTCAGGTCTCACCCAGCTCAGGTCTCAGCATCCAGCTCAGATCTCACCCAGCTCAGGTCTCAGCATCCAGCACAACTGTGCCCCTCCTCCTCCGAGAGAGAAAGATGGCAGATAAGAGGCAGGGATAACGTGCAGCTCCCACTTGGACAGATGGAACAACATGTGGAGACTCACACTATGGACTTTTGCTCCAAGAACCACTGCAGGAACCTACCAAGAAAACCTAAATAATTCAAATATCCTCGAAAGAAGCAGCACACTGCCGCAAACTCCACAAGACAAATAAAAAACTTGGGTGCTCTCTTGCAAGCACCACCTCCTGACTGGAGGCCAACCAACTCAAGACATTACAGCAACTCATGACAGAATAACCCTGCTCCAAGGAAAGAGAAAACAACAGGTAATTCCACTGCCTGAAACATCCTAGCTAATCAGAAGTCCTGAGCCTGTGCACATGACAACTTCACTGCTAGTATAACAAGCATTCAAGAAAGCCATCACACTAAACACATCTAGCACCAAGGACTCTCACATAGTCTACTTCACTCCCCTGACACCTACATGAAAGCAGGTGCTGTTACCCATGCCTGGGAGACCTGAAGATGGATCACATCACAGGACATTTTGCAGACATTCTCCAGCAACAGCCCAGAATCTGATAGCCCCGCTGGGTGACTAAGCCCAAAAGAGCTATAACAATCTCTGCAGTCTCCCAAAAAGCCTTATCCCTAGGGAAAGGGGGAGTGCACCACATCAAGGAATCACCTCATAGGACAAAAGAATCTGAACAGTAGCTCTTGAGTTCCGGATTTTTCCACTGAAAAGCTCTAACCAAATGAGAAGAAATCAGAAAAGTAAGTCTGATAATATTACAAAACTAGGTTTTATAAAACCCCACAAATACTACACTGGCTCCCTGGCAATGGACCCTAACCGAGAAGAAATCTCTGAATTGCCAGATAAAGAATTCAGAAGATTGATTATTAAGCTACTCAAGGAGGTACCAGAGAAAGGTGAAAAACAACTTACAGAAATAAAAAGAAGAAAAATACAGGATATAGATGAGAAAGTCTCTGGGGAAATAGATACCATAAAGAAAAAACAATCACAACTTCTGGAAATGAAAGACACACTTAAAGAATACAAATTCATTGGAAACTTTCAACAACAGACTAGAACAAGTAGAAGAAAGAACTTCAGAGCTCAAAGATAAAGCTTTTAAATTAACCCAATCAGACAAAGACAAAGAAAGAAAATTTTAATGAACGAAGCCTCCAAAAAATTTGGGATTATGTTAAATAGCCAAACCTTAGAATAATTGGTGTTCCTGAGAAAGAATAGAAATCCAGAAGTTTGGGCAACTCATTTGAGGGAATAATTGACGAAAACCTTCCTGGCTTTATTAGAGATCTAGACATCCAAATATAAGAAGCTCAAAGAACACCTGGGAAATTCATTGCAAAAAGATCATCACTTAGGCACATAGTCTTCAGGTTATCTAAAGCCAAGATGAAGGAAAAAGTCTTAAGAGCTGTGAGGCAAAACATCAAGTAACCTATAAAGGAAAACCTATCAGGTAAACAGCAGGCTTCTCAGCAAAAACCACACAAGGCAGAAGGAATTTTAGGTCCTATCTTTAGCCCCACCAAACAAAATAATTGCTACAAAAGAATTTTGTATCCAGCAAAACTAAGCTTCATAAATGAAGGAGCAATAAAGTGTTTTTCAGACAAACAAATAGTGAGAGAATTCACCCTTAACAAGCCAGCACTAAAAGAAATGCTAAAAGGAGTTCTAAATCTTGAAGCAAAACCTTGAAATACAACAAAATAGAACCTCCTTAAAGCATTAGTCTCACAAGGCTGATAAAACAATAACACACTGAAAAACAAACAAGATATTCAAGCAACAAATAGTGGAATGAATAAAATAGAACCTCATATCTCAATACTAATGTTGAATGTAAATGGCTTAAATTCTCCAATTAAAAGATGCACAATAGCAGAATAAATAAAAATACACCAACCAAGTATCTGCAGTCTTCAAGAGACTCTCCTAATGCACAAAAACTCAAGTAAATTTAAGGTAAAGAAGTGGAAAAGATATTCCACGCAAATGAAAACCAAAAGTAAGCAGTTGCTATTCATATATTAGGCAAAACAGACTTTAAAGTGACAACAGTTTAAAAAGACAAAGAAAGACACTATAAATAATTAAAAAAAATCAGTCCAATAGGAAAATATCACAATCCTAAATACATATGCACCCTACAGTGGAGGTCCCAAATTTATAAAACAATTATCACTACACCTAACAAAAGAGATGGATGTCAACACAGAATAGTGGGGGACGTCAATATTCCACTGCAAGCACTAGACAGGTCATCAAGACAGACAGTCAACAAAGAAACAATGTACTTAAACTATACCCTAAGATGAATGGATTTAAGAGTTATTTACAGAATATTCTACCAAATAACTTCAGAATATACATTTTTGTCATTAGCAATGGAATATTCCTCAAGCTAGACCATAGGATAGGCCATGAAACAAGTCTCAATAAATTTAAGAAAGTTGAAATTATATCAAGTAACCTCTCAGACCACAGGGGAATAAAGCTGAAAATTAGCTCTGAAAGGAACCGTCCAAACTACACAAAAACATGGAAATTAAATAAGATGCTCCTGAATGATTTTTGGGTCAACAATAAAATCAAGATGTAAATTTAAAAACTCTTTAAACTGATTGATAATAGAGACAAAACTTACCAAAACCTCTGTGATACAGAAAAAGTGGTGCTAAGAGGAAAGTTCATAGCACTAAATGCCTACATCAAAAAGTCTGAAAGATTACAAATTGACAACTTAATGTCACAGCTTAAGGAACTAGAGAAACAAGAACAAACCAAACCCAAACCCAGCAGAAAAAAAAATAACAAGAATCAGCACAGAACTAAAAAATATTGTAACAAAGAAAAATACAAAAGATTAATGAAACAAAAAGCTGGTTCTTCGAAAAGATACACAAAATCGATAGACCATTAGCAAAATAGACTGAGAAATGAAGAAAGAAGATCCAAATATGCCCAATTAGAAACAAAACAAGAGACAGTACAGCCAATACAAGAGAAATATAAAAGATCATTCAAAGCTACTATAAACACCTTTACATGCACAAACTAGAAAACCTAGAGGAAATGCATAAATTCCTGGAAATATACAATCCTCCTAGATTAAGCCAAGAAGAAATAGAAACTCTGAACAGACCAATACCAAGTAGCAAGATTGAAACAGTAATAAAAAATTTGCCCACCAGAAAAAGTCCAGGACCGGATGAAGTCACAGCTGAATTCTATCAGGCATTCAAAGAAGAATGGGAACCAATCTTGCTAAAACTATTTCAAAAGATAGAGGAAGAGAGAATTCTCCATAAATCATTCTATGAAGCCATATTACTCTAGCAAAATCAGGAAAGGACATAACAAGAAAAAGAAAACTACAGACCAATATCCTTAATAAATATAGATGCAAAAATCCTCAACAAAATACTAGCTAAGTGAGTCAAACAGCATATCAAAAAGATAATACACCATGATCAAGTGCATTTCATACCAGGGATGCAGGGATGGTTTAACATACAAAAGCCAATAAATGTGATACATCACATAAACAGAATTAAAAACAAAAATCATATGATCATCTCAATAGATGCAGAAAAAAAAATTAGACAAATTCCAGCATTGAATTATGATTAAAACCCTCAGCTAAATTGGCATAGAAGGGACACACATCAAGGCAGTAAAAGCCATCATGATGAACCCACAGCCAACTTTATACTGAGTGAGGAAAAAGTTGAAAGCATTCTCCTTGAGAACTGGAACACGACAAGGATGTCCACTTTCACCAGTGCTATTCAACATTGTGCTGAAAGTCATAGCCAGAGCAATCAGGCAAGAGAAGGAAATAAAGAACATCCAAATTGGAAAAGAGGAAGTCAAACTATCATTGTTTGACTATGATATAATCACATACTAAAAAACACTAAAGACCATCCAAAAAGCTCCCAGATCTGAAAAATAAATTCAGTAAAGTTTCAGGATGCAAAATCAATGTACGCAAATCCGTAGTACTGCTCTACACCAAAATGATCAAGCTGAGAATAAACTCAAGAGATCAATCCCTTTTAAAACAACTACAAAAATATATATACTTAGGAATATACCTAACTAAGGAGGTGAAAAATTTCTACAAGGAAAACTACAAAACACTGCTGAAAGATATAATAGATGACATGAAGAAATGGAAATACATCCCATGCTCATGAATAGGTAGAATTAATATTGTGAAAATGACCATACTACCAAAATCAATTTACAAATTCAACACAATTCCCACTGAAATACCATCATCATTCTTCACAAAACTAGAAAAACAATTCTAAAATTCATATTGAACCAAAAAAGAGCCCTCATAGCCAAAAAAAAGACTAAGCAAAAAGCACACATCTGGAGGCATCTTATTACCCAATTTCAAACTATATTGCAAGGATATAGTTAAACAAAACAGTATTGTACCCATATAAAAATAGGCACAGAGATCAATGGAAAAGACTAGAGAGCCCAGAAAAAAATTCAATACTTAAAGCATACTGATCTTTAACAAAGCAAACAAAAACATAAAGTGGGAAAAGGATATCCTTTTCAACAAATTATACTAGGATAATTGGCAAGCCAGATGTAGAAGAATAAAGCTGGATCCTCATCTTTCACCTTAATCAAAAAATCAACTCAGGATAGATCACAGACTTAAGTATAAGACCTGAAATCATAAAAATTCTAGAAGATAACATCAGAAAAACTCTTATAGACATTGTCTTGGGCAAAGAGTTTATGAACAAAAATCCAAAAGCAAGTGCAACAAAAACATAGATAAATAGATGGGGCCTAAATAAACTAAAAATCTTCTGCACAGTAAAATAAATAACCAGCAGAGTAAACAGCAACCCACAGAATGGGATAAAATATTCATAAACTATGAATAATATTCAGAATCCAGGACTAATATCCAGAGTCTACAAGGAACTCAAACAAATCAACAAGAAGAAAACAAATAATCCCATCAAAAAGTGGGCAAAAGACATGAATAGATAATTCTCAAAAGAAGATATACATATGGCCAATAAACACATGAAAAAATGCTCAATATCATTAATTAACAGGGAGATACAAATCAAAACCACAATGAACTATCACCTTACTCCTGTAAGAATGGCCATAATTTAAAAAAAAAAGAAGAAAAAGAAAAAAAAAGAAGCAGTTCCTCGCATGAATTTGGTGAAAAGGGAACACTTTTACGTACTGGTGGAAATGTAAACTAGCACAACCACTGTGGAAAATAGTATGGAGATTTCTTAAAGAACTGAAAGTAGACCTACCATTTAATCCATCAGTCCCACTACTGGGTATCTACTCAGAGGAAAATAAGTCATTATATGAAAAAAAACAGTTGCACATGCGTGTTTGTAGCAGCACAATTCACAAATTTCAAAAATATCAAACCAGCCTAAATGCTCTTCTACCAATAAATGAGTGAATAAAGAAAACATTATATATACATAGATATAGATACATGATATGATATATATATGATATATATGATATATACATATATCATAAAATACTACTCAGCCATAAAAAGGAATGAAACAATGGCATTCATAACAACCTGGATCAAGTTGGAGACCATTATTCTAGGTGAAGTAACTGGGGAAAAAATTCAAACAGCGCATGTTCTCACTTGTAAGTGGGACCTAAGCTATGGGACACAGATGCATAAAAATTATATAATGGACTTTGGAGACTTGAGGACAAGAGTGGGAGGGAGTTGAGGGGGTTGAGGGATAAAAGACTATACATTGGCTACAATGTACACTGCTTGGGTGACGGATGCATCAAAATCTCAGAAATCAGCACTAAAGAAGTTTTCCATGTAACCAAATATCACTTGTTCCCAAAAACTTTTGAAATAAAAATAATTAAATACATATCTTTAGGAGTTTAGAAAAAAAAATTCCATTTATAATAGCATCTAAAAAAAAAAACTTAGAAATACATTTAACCAAGGAAGTGAAAGATCTTAACACTGAAAAACCACTCATTAAAGAAATTGAACCAGACACAAATAAGTAAAAAAATTCCATATTCATGGACTGGAAGAATTGGTAGTGTTAAAATGCCCATACTACCCAAAATGATCTTCAGATTCAATATAATGCCTATCAAAATTTTAATGACTTTTTTTCACCAAAATAAAAAGCAATCCTAAAATTCATATAGACTGGCAAAAGAATTGAATAGCCAAAGCAATACTGAGTAAAAATAACAAAGCTAGAGGTGTCACACTACCTGATTTCAAAATATGCTATGAATATTTATTAAGCAAAACAGCATGATACAGGAATAAAAGACATATTGACCAACAGAAGACATCAAAGAACCCAGAAATAAATCTACACACTCATGGTCAAGTGATCTTTGATACAAGTGCTAAGAACACAAAATAGGGAAAGGACAGTTATTTTTATAAATGTTGTTGGAAAAACTGAATACCCACATGTAGAAGAAGGAAATTAGAATCTTAATCCCCCATCATGTGCAAATATCAACTGAAAGTGGATTAAATGTTTAAGTGTAATACCTGTAACTATAAACTTACTAGAAAATCATATATGGACCAGATGCGGTGGCTCATGCCAGTAATCCCAGCACTTTGGGAGGCCAAGGTGGGATGATTGCTTGAGCTCCAGAATTTGAGACCAGCCTGGACAACATGGCAAGACCCCATCTTTACAAGAAATACAAAACATTAGCTGGCATGGTGATGCATGCCTGTAATCCCAGCTTCTTGGGGGGCTACATAGGGGAAGAAAGTTCTTGACATTGATATGGGCAATAGATTTTTGGATATGAATCCCAAAACATGGGCAACACAAGAAAAACAGACAAATGGGACTGCCTCAAACTAAAAGCTTCTGCATACCAAATGAAACAATCACCAGAGTGAAGCGACAACCCACGGACTGGACAAAAGTGTTTGCAAACCATAAATCTGTTATGGTATTAGTATCCAAAATGCTTAACAGGGCTGGGCATGGTGGCTCATACTTGTAATCCTAGCACTTGGGGAGGCCAAGACAGGTGGATTGTTTGAGATCAGGAGTTCGAGACTAGCGTGACTAACATGGTGAAACCCTGTATTTACTTTATTTATATATATATAATTTATAATATATACAATATAACATTATATAATATATATTAATATATTATATATAATATTATATATTTATATATTATATATTAGATGGGTGTGGTGGTGCATCCCTGTAATCCCAGCTATTAGGGAGGCTGGGCAGGAGAATCACTTGAACTTGGGAGAGAAAGGCTGCAGTGAGCCAACATTGTGCCACTGTACTGACAGAGTGAGATTCTGCCTCAAAAAAAAAAAAAGCTTTACGAACTCAACTCAATAACAAAAAACAAATTTACAATTAAATAAAAATGAGTGAAAGATTTAGTCACTTCTCAAAAAAAGGCATACAAATAGCCAACAAGTATTTGAAAAAATTCTTAATATCACTGATCATTAGAATAATGCAAAACAAAATTACAAAGAGATATCACTTCTCATCTGTCAGAATGGCTATTATCAAAAAGTGAAGTGAAGTTTTGCAAGGCTGTGAAAAAAAAAGGGAAAGCTGGTGTACTGTTGGTGGGAATGTAAAACAGAAAAATATATCCATTTTGAATAACAGTATAGAGGTTTCTCAAACTATTAAAAATAGAAATACCATGTGATCCAGCCATTCCACTTCCGGGCATACAATATATCTAAAGAAAATGTAATCAGGATCCTGAGGATATGTTTGCATTTCCATGTTTATTTCAGTATTTTTCACAATAGACAAGATATGGAATCAATCAACATTTTCAAAAACTAATGAATGGACAACGAAAAAAATACGTATTTTATGTATATCAGGATAAACAACACAATTTTTTTCTTTATGAATGAATAAGCCAGGCACAGAGGGGAAAATACTGCTTGATCTCACCCATATGTGAAATCTAAAGAAGTTGAGCTCATAGAAGCAGAAAATTAAGTGGTGGTTACTAGGGCACAGGTCAAGATGGGAAAATGTTGGTTAAAATTGTAGTTCTGGATATCTTTTAAAAAGCATAGTTACTATAGTGAATAATGACATATTACACACTTAAAAATGCTGAGAGAGAGAATATTAAATATTCTCACCCCAAATAAATATACTTGCTAAACAAGCATGTGAAAGCTGTGTAACTTGTCAAAGGATAAACAAAAAAGTGATTAGAAAACAGGCCATAGGAAGAAGACCTCCCAGACTAAGACCATTTCAGAGCATTCAAGTAGATTTCACAGAAATGCCCAAAGTAGGAAGACTAAAGTATTTGCTGGTGATCATAGATCACTTATACAGCTGGGTGGAAGCCTTTCCCCTTACGATAGCCACTGCCAGGAATGTGATCAAAATATTAGAACAGATTGCACCTATATTTGGCCTGGTGGAAAATATTGCTTTGGACAATGGGAGCCACTTTACCTCAAGGGTGTTAAGGGGAATTACGGATGGTTTACAAATTAGATGAGATTATCACATCTCTTGGCATCCTCCTTCCTCTGGAAAGGTAGAGAGAATGAATCAAACTCTCAAAAAGCATATTACCAAACTAATTTTAGAAACTAAAATTCCTTAGACCAAATATCTTCCAATAACACTCCTTAGGGTTAGCACAGTCCCAAGAAAAGACTTGGGATATTCCCTCTATGAGTTATTATATGGACTCTCTTGTATTTGGGCAGATTTACAGACCTTCCTACTACAGAAACCAAGGATCAATTCTTAAGAAACTATATACTGGCCATATCCTCCATCTTGTCATCCCTTAGGTTAAAAGGACTTCTCACTCAACTCTGCCTCTTGAGTTCTCAGTTCACCACTTCCAGCCTGGTGACTTGGTGCTGATTAAGACTTGGAAAGAAGACAAGCTCCATCTAAGCTGGGAAGGTCCCTCTCAAGTGCTCCTGACCACTGAGATGGCCATGTGAACAACTGAATGGGGGTGGACTCACTATACTTGAGTCAAGGAACTGGTAAAAGAGAGCTTGGAAAGGAAGGAAAAGACCAATGGAAAGTGTGGAAAGTGCACAGGTCAAAGGAGGAACCATTAATGTTAACTCTGAGAAAAACCGAAAAAGGAAACACGGGCTGGCCCCATCTCTGGAAATTAATATGGCTGGGATGGGTTACTGTATAAAACTAGAAGGTCGAAATGAAAATTGGCAAGGGACTCTTCCCTACCCAGTCAGGTTGATGATTAATGTGACCAAGACGGTAGCACCCCAGACTATAAGATCTAATGCCTGCCAGGTTTTATCTCATGGGAATTTAGAAAATCAGAGACAGCTGTCATAGGTGGATAAATATCTTTGCCCTGAACCAGATACGGGTTAGAGTAGGGCATCACCCTGCCCCAGCTGGGATGACGTACGGTGGATTACCCAATTTCAGGGTTGGACAGTAAACATGGTGGTGGGTAACTCCAAGCTGGAGATCCTTGAAGAATAAACTACATCTATCCAAGGAGTCCCCGCCAAATAACTGCCAGAATTTTGAATGCAAGCCTATACTCCTCACCATTGAAAATCCAGCCGTTCTAGACCAAGAACCAAAAGTAGCCTCTTGGGTATATGGGTTAGGGGTAGAAATCACAGTGAAAGACCCCAGGGTAATCTGTTCTCAAACTTATCAAGAACTCGACCTCCCATTTGCCTGGGACTACTCCAACCCCAGAACCTAACAAACACTTTAGTTCATCAAATAATGACCCTAAAAGAGTAGAAATAATTGAAGTAAAGAATTTACTTCAAACCTTAGAAATTGAGACAGGGTACGAAGATGTAAATGCCTGAGTGGAATGGGTCAAATTTTCAGTACAAACCCTCAAGAAGAGTAACTGCTATGCGTGTGCTGTGGGACAACCTCAGATGCAGGTGGTTCCGTTTCCCCTAGGATGGGATGCTGATCCTGAAGGAATGCATTGCATGCTGGCTTCACACCAGTACAAGGATGCATGGTGAAATGAGACTTGTAAGAGTCTGTCATTGCTCTTTCCCACACTGGGGAGGTCAGATCCCGGAGCAATCCCCTTGTTCTCTGTAGGAAATATGAACCACTTCTCTTGCCTCTCTCGGCAGGGGGCAGAGTTCCCTAAGCCCATAGAGAACTCTCGACTTGTACCCACATCCTAAATGTCACTAGTGAGTCAGGCAATGGCCATTACCCAGCTCTCCATATACCTTGGGCTGATGTCTGATAGTATTGCAGGAAGGGGAACCTCCATAACCTGTTACCATCGAATTGGACTGGGACTTGTACTTCAGTTCAATTGGCCATTTCCTTCACCCTGACGTTCCATAAAATATCCAAAAATACACATGGCCATCAAAACTGGAGACACTTGACAAATTATTTTGATCACAATATATATGTTGACTCAGTAGGAGTTTCTAGGGGGGTGCCTAATGAATTTAAGCTCTAAAACCAAATAGCTGCTGGGTTTGAGTTAGCACTTTTCTGGTGGTCAATTATTAATAAAAATGTAGATTGGATTAATTATATTTATTATAATCAACAGAGGTTCATCAGTTATACACAGGATACCTTCAAAGGGGTGGCTAGCCAGTTAGATGCCACCAGCCAAATGGCCTGGGAAAGCAGGTGTGCACTAGACATGATACTAGCAGAAAAGGGGGCATATGTATTATGGCGGGTAGGAAATGTTGTACTTTCATTCCCAAAAATACTGCCCCAGATGGAACCATTACAAAAGGGTTACAAGGACTGACACTTTCACCAACAAACTGGCAGAAAATGCTGGAATTGATGACCCTTTTACTGGTTGGCCGGAAGGTTAGTGAGGGAAATGGAAAGGCATGGTAGCTTCAGTCCTTACATCTTTCATAATTGTAGCAGGGGTCTTAATGGCAGTGGGATGCTGTATTATCCCTTGTATAAGGGGACTAACACAAAGATTAATTGAAACAGCTATTAACAAACGAATGTCCATGACCTACCCACAAAATAATTACTGCTGTTAGACACCAAACCAGACTATGAAGAAGAAAGTAAACTAGTCCTAAAACGATTTGAGGATCCAATAACCCAAATATTAAAGTAAAAATAAGACCAAAAGATGTAAAAAAATTAGGAGGGAACTTCTGGGAAAACATTTTAATGGTCCATTTTCAAGACATGATTGATGTAAGTACTGGCAGCCAGCCTGCATACATGACAAACCACACGGTTCATGTACCTAGAAAGTCATGATAAGCAAACAGAATGTAGAGAAGAGGTCAGCCCATAAAAGGGAATAAAGTTTCATTATTGGAAAATCAAAACTTAAGCAGGAAAGGGGACCTGGGTATGACGTTACAAGGGGATAATGAAGCTTAGGCAACATTCAGGAAGATTGTAACCCCATAGTATTCAACCAATGAGGAACTGGGGGAAGGACTTGCATGCTAGGAAATAAATTGCCTGCGGTAACTGCCCCAGGTATGCCTGCCTACCAGACACCCGATCTTGCAAGACTCCCATTAAAAGTCTAGCTTCTGCTATTCTTTGTGTCTCTGAGTCCATTCTTTGGGTATGGATGGGTGAATGTGTTTCTCACAACATACTTTAAGGAAAATGCCTGTTATTCTAAATCGAGACATTATCCCTAATGCAGAATAAGGCATAGTTTTAAGAAGTTTGGGGCATTCTGAACAATTTGAGATATTTAATTTAGTAGGTAAGATAATGTAATCATTTTTCTAAAAATAAAGCAGTGGAAAATTCCAAGGGCCTAAGTTCTTTTTTATGTATTTAAATAAGCTTTTTATTTTAGAATAGTTTTAGATTTATACAAAAGTTGCAAAGATAGTACAGAGTTTCTATATATCCCACAGGTAGGTCCTCGTACTATTAGTGTCTTCTTTTATTGTGATACATTTGTCACAATTAATGAACTACTATTGATACATTCTTATTAACTAAAGTTTATACTTTATATAGATTTTTCTAGTTTTTATGCAACATCCTTTTCTATTCCAGAGTCCAATACAAGATTAACACTTTACATGTAGTTGTCATATTTCTTAGTCTCCTTGGGCCTGTAACAGTTTTTCAGACTTGTTCTGGTTTCAATGACATTGATAATTTGGAATTGTATTGTTCAGGCATTTTGTAGAATACTCCTTTAATGAAATGTGCCTGATATTTTTCTTATGGTTAAAAAGGGGTTATAGGATTCTGGAAGAAAAACCACAGAGGTAAAATTCCATTTTAGTCAGATTATTTGAAAGGTAAAGGCACACACTATCAATATGATTTACTACTGCTGATGCTGATGTTGGTAAGGTGGCTGAAGTAATTCTTATAAGTTTTCTCCAAATTTTTGATGCTGACATTGGTAAATTGGCTAAAGTAGTTCCTATAAGTTTTCACCACTGTAAAGTAACCTCCCCTCTTTTCATACTGTAGCCTATGAAAGGAAGCCACGATGTGTAGCTGATGCCTATGGAATAATAACTATGTTCCATTTCCTTGAAGGCAGACTATCTACACAATTATTTGAAATTCCGTACAGGAAATTTGTTCCTTCTTTTATACACACATATGCACACATATGCACAGTTATGTGTGTGTATTACTGATATATATATCTGTTAGTTATTACTCATCAATATTGTTTTATATATAGATATAGATATAACCATAATAACTCGTGGATATTTATTTTATATTTTGGATTATAATTCAATACTATGTTATTGTTATTATTATTATTTTGCTCAAAATTTTCCAACTTTGGTCATTGGGAGATCTTACTGTAGGACTCATCTTGTATATTTCCTCACCCAGCCCTAGAATCAGCCATTTCCCCCAGGAGAAGGGTCTAATTTTAAACTCTGAATATTTTACAATGACTGAGTGGATGCACTAATTTATATCATTTCTGAAAGGAATCAATTATATTTTTGAAAGTCTAGACATTCTAAATCCTCCAACATTCATTAACAAGTACTCTTGCTGCAATTTAGAGAAAGCTACGTGAGTTTATATGCATTTATTTTATTCTCTGCTATTTCATTCTTACCAACATCATTTTCTCATCTTCAATTATTTTTTCTTTGATTCAAGGTGCTTCCATTTTTATATTAAATAAAAAAGTACAGAATGTGCTTTAAAGTCTTTGTATAAATGGCATTTCTAGCTCTACTTTGCTCAAGTTTCTGTCAAAGGTATTGGCACAGTGCTGCAATTTTTATACTCAAGAAATGCAAATGGCTCGGTTTCAGGCATATTACATTTGCTTTTCAAATAGATGTCTTCTATTCAAACAGAATTGAGCCAGAGTGTATTAGAAATCTAAGAATTACAGACAACCGTCTTTCTACCACTTTAATACTAAATACAATTATTGCAAGCAGTGCACATAGAATGTCATCCTAATTTTTCTCCCAACACGAAAAAATATTTTTGACAATGCATTGCAACTTCCTTTGATGCTCTCCATCAATGACAACCTCAGTTTTTCCCCATGGCTTACCAAGATTCTATTCAAATGAATCAACCTCATTTCACCTGATAATAGGAAACAAGGAGAACACTGGTTGTTTAAAATTCAAAGATCACCCTAAAGTTACAATGTATACAATTTACAAATCTCCTTCATACAAACATTTGCTTTTTATCAAATTATTTATCAGAATTGTCAACTCCTAGGAGAGATGTGTTAGAGGTGAATTACTCCTTCCTCCCCCAGCACTAAAATGTGAAAATTAGGAAAATCAAGAATCTTATATCTTCCAGAATTGAACCAGTACTTCTGAACCATTCCAGACTTTACAATAATCCCTTCTGAAAGGGAACATTAATAAGAAAGAAGAATTCATTCTAATCCTATTATGCCTTTCTGAAGTTAAAAGCTAATGCTCACAGTAATCTAATAGAAAGTTTACATGATAATGTCTTCTATTTCTATCAGAGTCATTGCAAATAGAAGGGTTTCATCCTCATGAAATGAGAATTTAGCCAATTTACCAAAGCATGGAAAAACTGACAATAAAGAAAACAGAACCTAATTCCTGAATAAAAATAAATATAAGTTGGCTACAAAGAATAAAGGAGTCAGCTGACATCTCACTGAATACTAGGTTTATATCTTCACTGCTCTATGTTGGTGAAAAGTTTTTCATATTTTAAAATCCTCTTTCCTTAACTAGACAGTAAAGTTTTCAAATAGATTTAAGGACTTATTTTAACGTAAGAAAAATGAATATATTGAGTGTTTCACATATTTTTATTAATTAGCATATTATCTTGAGAGTTTCACATTCATCAAATAGACTTACAAACATTTCCTTCAGAGATTGCCCTCATCAGAGCTACATCTTCCATGACCTATTATAGTAGCCATTTGCTGTACACGTGTACAAGGAAAGTCCATTTTTCTTTCTCTGTCTCTCTCTCTCTTTAACATATACTTTGGATTTTCCAAGTGGCCTTTTTTTAAAGTACCCATTGCTGAAAATATCATATTGTAATGCTTGTTTCCTTCAAAGAGATCATTATTCTCTGAAATCATCATGTTTGTTTATTTACTTACAATTTTATTGTCTACCTCACTTTATTAGATCTTTAATTACATAGAAGAAGGCTTTCCACTTTGGTTATAAATATATTCACAATATCTAGAACAATTTATTATGTGTAGTAGACATCCAGTAAATAATTTTGAATACATTTATGAACTAAGGGACCCAGCAAGCAAGCAAATACTATCAGAGATTGTAGTTCTGGAAAAGTATGAGAAAGTAAATCACAAAAGCTAACACAGTTGTATTGAATACACTCTCATTGCGGTATATAAGAATTCTAGGCCAGGCGTGGTGGCTCATGCCTGTAATCTCAGCACTTTGGGAGATAGAGGCAGGTGGATCACAAGGTCAGGAGTCCAAGAACAGCCTGGGCAATGCGGTGAAACCTCGTCTCTACTAAAATAAAATATGTAAAAATTAGCCAGGCGTGGTGGCACATGCCTGTAGTCCCAGCTACTCGGGAGGCTGAGGCAGAAGAATGGCTTGAACTCGGGAGGCGGAGGTTGCAGTCAGCTGAGATTGCACCACTGCACTCCAGCCTGGGCGACAGAGCGAGACTCTGTCTCGAAAAAAATAAGTAAATAAAAGAATTCTAGGCACCAGGAAAAACTTGTGAATTCAATCAACAAATATTAACTTAATGCTTGTTTTGTGACCTGAATTTAGCCAGGCATTTACAATTAAGAGATAGAAACAAGTGTCTTACTTTTATTGAATTCAAAGTCTAAGCAGAGGAGAGAAAAAAGTAAATAGATGATAAAAAATGGAAAGAAGCACTGTATGAATAGTAAGCTTAGGGTGATATGAGAGGAAAAGTTCTGAAAACAGGATGGAGGTGGGATTGAAGGGTATTCTCAAAAGCAGTATTGTATTAGTCAGTTCTTGTATTGTTATAGAGAAATATTTGAGACTGGGTAATTTATAAACAAAATAGGTTTAGTTGTTTCATGGTTCTGCAGGCCGTACATGAAGTATGATGCTGGAATCTACTGAGCTTCTGAGGAGGCCTCAGGAAACTTACAATTATGGCAGAAGACAAAGCGGGAGCAGGCACATCACATGGCCAGCGTAGGAGCAAGAGAGAGGAGTGAGGAGGTGCCACACACCCTTAACAACTACTTCTCTCAAGAAGTCACTTATTATTGCAAGAGTGGCACCAAAGGGATGGTGCTAAACCATTCATGAGAAATCCATCCTCATGAGCCAATCACCTCCCACCAGGCCAAACTGCCAATACCAGAGGTTACAATTCAACATGAGATTTAGGTGGGGACACACATCCAAACCACATCAAATATTTTACATATTAATTCCAGCTTGATGTCATTCCATTAATACTTATAGGTCCTCAGTTGTTATCTCCTCAAAAAACCTTCAGCTCTATATTCTTTCTCTAAAGTGCACATCAAACATACTGGACACTCCCTCTGTAATACCCTTGTCTTTATATATACAGATATCATTTTTATATATGTGTGTGTGTGTGTTTAAAGAATGTATACAAAGGATTCTGTACATATAAAGTATATCTGTATATATGTATATACACACACTCATAATTTATATATACATATACTTTGTACATATATACATACATGTACATATGTGTATGTGTATGTACATGTGTACATATGTACATATGTGTATATATGTATGTATGTACCTTTAATCCTTTATTCTCTGTATGCTGTATTCTGAGTAATTTAATACAATGTTCTAGTTCATTAATTCTTCCTATTCTGTGTCCAGTCTGCTTTCTGAATCCACTTCCAATATGATCTTTAAGGGTTTTTGTTGCTATTGTTTTGTTTTTTTTTATGGGGTCTTCCACTGTCACCCAGGCTGGAGTGCAGTGGTGTGCTCTCGGCTCACTGCAACCTCCGCCTCCGGGTTCAAGCGATTCTCCTGCCTCAGCCTCCTGAGTAGCTGGGATTACATGTGTGCACCACCACACCTGGCTAATTTTTGTATTTCTAGTAAAGATGGGGTTTCACCATGTTGGTCAGGCTGGTCTAGAACTGGCCTCGTGATCTGCTTGCCTTGGCCTCTCAAACTGTTGGGATTACAGGTGTGAGCCACAGCACCTGGCCGACCTTTAAGGCTTTTAATTTTGGTTATTGTGTTCTGATCTTCTAGATGATTTGTCTTAATCATCTTTACTTTTTATACTTTTCCATTTCCTGTAATTAAGTTTGATTTTAAACATGAAAAGCACAGTTGCTTCCAAATCTCTGTCTGTTCATTCTTACATGTCAAGTTTATGTCAGTGTGTTTATAAAGATTATTGTTTATGAGGCTTTATGTCACAAACCTTAAGCCTGGTAAACAATGATAATTCGTAGTCACTGACCTAGATGAAAAATTCCAGAAGAAAATCATATAAGTCTGCCTCAATACACACTTCAAGGCTTACAAATCCACTGCCAACACAGACTGCATATACTCAGAGTCATATCTGTGTGAGAGGTACTTTTCAGACCACAATTTATCAAGGAGAGCTTCTTTCCATTTCAATACTCTCTTTCCTTTTTCTTCTCCTGCTTAGGTTAATCTCTACTTTAAAGCACTTTGGGATTAATGTAAAAAGATATATTTATTGCTGTATTCTCTTTTCCTGAGGATTTAAATCTTTGTAGAAAGCTTAATGTTAAAAAAAAAAATCTATAAGACTTTCCATGTTGAGTTTTGCCCTAGAGGCTGCTGACTTGAAGTCCATGTGTGTGTGTGTCATTGAAAATTATATTTCTGTATACTCACATTGTGACAATAGAAATATTATATAAGGATAATTGCTGAATAGTAAGGACCTACAAATTAAGAATATTTCACAGACAATATTAATGTTCATAAATTGGTCAAGAATCCCTCAGTGTCACTACCTAGTCTTGCAGATGATGCAGTAAGGTGCAGGTCCTTTCCATCACATAAAGTTGCCAAAATTTAGAGACAGCTTGAAGCTTCAAAGCTTTTTATCTTAGAGTTTTTGAGGATTAGAAATAGGTAATGGAGAAAGAGAAGGGGGGAGGGGAGGGGAGGGGAGGAGAGGAGGAGAGGAGAGGAGAGGAGAGGAAAGGAGATAAGAGGAGAGGGGAGGAGAGGAGAGAAGAGAGAACATAACAGACTCAGTGATAAACATATGACTGACCTCATAGAGGGGTCATAAATGTGGAGTGAAAAATGTGGCTTTCTCTATACAATATATAATTATTTGCCATCAATTCTAAATATTCTATTTATTAAAATATTAATTTATTTAAAATAGATTGTATTTTCTTTCTACAAAAGGAACAATTACCATTACAGGTTTAGGCTCATCTTATAAATAAATAAGAGAGTGCTTTATGAAAATAAGTGCATCCTTTTTGTTCTGGTCCAATTAATTGCAAGAATATTCTCCTTTTTATTTTCTGGGAGGTTTTACATTGTAAAAAACTATAATGAATGTAAAATATATAAAGAAAAGTGTTATGTCATCTATATTGAAAAGAGATAATAGTTACTGTCAAAGGGGATTAGATTAATAAAATGTTCTAGTTCATTAATTCTTTCTATTCTGTGTCCAATCTGCTTTCTCAATCCACTTCCAATATGACCTTTAAGGCTTTTTTTTTTTTTTAGATCGACTGTCACCTAGGCTGTCAAAGGGGAAAAAGTCTTCAGAGAATAATTAACCCCATCCTTTATTTCTATTCATTTACTTCGGAGAAATCATATCTACTTGAACAAAGAACACTGTCCAACTACTGTGTGTCACTTTAGTAACAAATATAAAAAGGCTCTATGAAAAATAATGTTGGTATTTTGATAGAGACTGCATCTGTAGATACAATCCTAAATTCATATGAAACCAGAAAAAGAGCCCAAATAGCCAAAGCAACCCTTAGCAAAAAGAACAAAGCTGAAGGCATCACTTTACTTGCTATCAAATTGTATTACAAGGCTATATTAACCCAAACAGCATGGTACTGGTATAAAAATAGACACACGCGTAGATTCACGGAACAGAATACAGAATTCAGAAATACAGCCACTTATCTACATCTAACTGATCTTTGACAAAGTAAACAAAAACATACACTGGGGAAAGGACACCCTTTTCAATAAATGATGCTTTAAAAATTGGATTGTCATATGAAGAAGACTGAAATTAGACCTGTATCTCTTAATATAAAAATAAACTCAAGATGAATCACTTAAACTTAAGACCTAAAGCTATAAAAATACTAGAGAAAAACCTAGGGAACACTCCCCTGCACATTGGTCTAGGCAAATAATTCATGACAAAGACCTCAAAAGCACAAACAACAAAAACAACGATAGATAAATGCGACTTAATTAAATGAAAAACCTTTTGCACAGCAAAAGAAATAATCAGCAGAGTGAACACCCTGCAGAATGGGAGAAAATATTTGCAAACTCTGAACTGACAGAAGACTCATATCCAGAATTTACAAGGAAATCAAGCAATGGCAACAATAACAACAGAAATAACACCAGTAAAAACTAGATGAAGAAAATGAATAGACATCTGTCAAAAGAACACATACAAATAGCCAACAAGGATTTAAAAAGTGTTCAACATCTCTAATCATCAGAGAAGTGCAAATTAAAATCACAATAATATATGATCTCACTGGTCAGAATGGCTATTATTAAAGAGTTAAAAAATACCAGATGCTGGCAAGGATATGGAGAAAAGGGAACACACACACTGTTGGTGGGAATTTAAATAAGTGCAAACTGTATGGAAAACAGTATGGAGATTTCTCAAAGAACTAAAAATGGTACTACCACTTAACCCAGCGATCATATTACTGGGTACACACCCAAAGGAAAAGAAATTTTTTTATCAAGAAATACCTGCATTTGTATGTTTATCACAGCACTATTCATAATAGCAAAGATGTGGAATCAACCTAAGTGTCCATTAAGAGCTGGATACAGAAAATATGATGTATATATATGCACCATATATATATACACCATATATATATATATACACACCATATATATATGGTGTGTATATATATTCAGCTATATATATAGCTGAATGTTATTTAACTTAAAATATAATGAAATTATGTCTTTTGCAGTAACACAGATGAAACTAGAGGCCATTGTCTTGAGTGAAACAACTCGGGAACTAAAAGTCAAATACTCCATGCTCTCACACGTAGGTGGGAACTAAATAATGGTACATTTGGACATAGCGTGTGGAATAACAGTCATTGATGACTTGGAAGAGAGGTGGGGAGGGATGAGCAATCATTAAATGAGTAAAAAGTTCACTACTTGGGTAATGATTACACTAAAAACCCAGACTTCAGCACTGTGCAATATACACATGTAATAAAACTACATTTGTACCCCTAAAATTTAGACAAATAAAAAGTAAGTTAAGTTAAATGAAACATCTCTGTATAGTTGCTATTAATTCTGTACAGAAGAATGGTTGAAATGCTGCAGAGAAAAAGAATTGCACTAATTTGAAAACCAAACTGGAATTGCAAATAGCAAAAAGATATATTATTCCTTTAAAAATGCAATTGCTTCACTGTTACTGTCTGGAAAGTTATGTAGAAGATTATGAATGCATATCAGAAATCAAGAGAGAAAAGACAAAGAAGTAAATTTACAAGTTAGGCTGTGAGAACACTGAGAATGGCAGTAGGCATGAATACTTTGACCACATTAACTGCAAGCTGCTTGAAGCTACACTCACGCCTTATTAATCTCTTCATCCCTAACAGAGTGCCAGACGCTTGGTAAAAACCAATGGATATTTGAAGATTCTCTGGGCAATTGAAAGAGGGAATTAATGAGCACATTCGATAAGCACTTTGTAGGCTGTAATAGACAATCACATGCCTTTTATTATTTGTAATTTATAATAATGCTCCTGTGCACACATTTTATCTCTGTTCTGTTATCATTGTTTTAACAGATACAGTAAGGAATAGGCTGGAGTGGTCACAAAGCAGGGTATGTTTCTTTTACCAGGAAATGTTGTAGACAATGTGTGGGACTTTATGTCCACCCTCCAAGTAGAGTTGAAATGGCATGACACCACCCTTTTGAGGATTCCACTCTACTTGGGAAATGGGAAAACAGGAAGATCCAGCCCAGCATTAGGAGGTAATTCCATGTAGGTGTCTAAGTAGTACAGAAGATAGAGATAGAAAGGGAAATTTTTGACTTGACTTATTGCCTAGGGAGAAAGGGACAAAGAAGTTTAAGCTACGGAGGAATGCCAATGATTATGTTGCTGACAGTTGATGAACACACATTTTCTCAATTTTTGATTCTAAAACTATTGAGAAGAAGTGGTGAAGCAGTGTTTTGAAATAAAACTAAAAATGATTCCAAGAGGGAACTTCAACGACTAATAATCAAAGTTAAGGCTCAGATGCAGTTTTCTCTCAACAACAAAATCATAACCTGAGATAAATCATAGTTTATTGTAAAGTTGGCAAATAACAGTGCATACTGGGAGATGAAGAGGAAATTAGCTTTGCCTTTTCGTTAAGTAGCTGGAGCCAAATATAAGTCATAGTGTTTAAACGAGAGAGTGGCTCAGCTGATACTATTGGAGCAACATCAAATACCCATCCCCATCCCTCCCCTCCCTCGCCCTCCAACACACATATATGCTAATAGTGGACTATGAGATCACATTAATATTCACTTTCCAATCCAAAACCAACATTAGAAATCCTTGCCTTTAGGAAGTCTTTCCAGAAGCTTCTCTTTCTTGGTATTAAGGACAATTTTTATAAGTGTATCTAAACAAAATGTGTTCTCAAATCCATAATTTGTTTTGGCCTCAGCCTTAGAAATTTGAGTATCAGTTGAGAAATTCTACTCCTGAAGCAGGATATTTCCCTGACTGCTTTGCTGGACTTATGTCAGGGTTGCTTTGTTTACTCAGCCCGCTGCTCTAAACTCCTCACAGGAGGGAGTGTGCATGAGCAAACGAGGCAGGAACTGGAGTGCATCAGCGCTGAAACCTCTAGCCACTTTGGTGCGGGCATGAGTGAACTCCATGTGGGCCCTACAGCAGCATCTAGGTGGGGGGTGCCTGTGACTCCCCGAAGCCCCGGGGAGCATATTACAGTGCTCTTTTAGTTCTGCCATTCGTGAACAGCTTAAGTGTTAACAGTTCAGTGGGCCCTTTGACTCATCATGTGAGGTGGCTGCCCTCTGCCAGCGAGGGCAAAGGGCCTATGTGACAGTCTTTTGTATGCACACTAGTGGCTCCTGAACTCTTGTTCAGCATCCAGGAAAAATAAGGTCACACAAACAAATTGAAGCCTGGTAATCTCAGCAGAAAGGGGAACTGAAAAGGGGACGGGGATTGTGGTAGGTAATTTTCCCTTGAAGAACCTGGTCTCCAGCCAGATTCTTCTGCAAAATTATGCCATCAGGCTGTCCCTCTGAAGTCAAGCCACTTCTCTATGACATCCAGCTGCTTCTCCTCTCCTGTCCGACTGAGTTTGGGATTTTTACAGGAACAGGATGGGAGGCGGGGCAGGCATGGGTAGCTTATGAAAAGCCAACATATGAGCAGGAAAATAGGAATATAAGATCTCACTTTGGGCTGCGGTTTCAGGCTTTTCGGCCTGAGGGTGGAGCTTTCAACACCCTATCACTTTCGCCCATTTTCCTGGAGAACAGAATGTAATTTTTAATGTAGACAATTTTTTCTGCTTTTCCAAAAGAGAATGCCATTTTGAAAAGAAGGATAATCTGTTTCTTTTTTGATAGATGTAGATATGAATTATATATGCATATACAACTTTATATAGTCTTAGAATAGCATGTTCCACAGACTCTTGATAACGTACAATATTCTGTATTTGGTATAAAGCTTTAGTCTTAAACAGAAAAAAACATAAGTAATATCAGCACTGAATAAGAAAATAGAAGAGAAGTTCTGCATCTCATAGAAAGGAAGCTCCATTGAAATGTTGTGCTAAATTTTTCATACAAGCCTATTTTAATTTAAAATTACCTTTTTTCTTCCTGAACCTCACACCCAACTCACTCAAGCAATAATCCTTTAATCAATGTAAAACACAAAATGTATTTCAAACACAATAGCAACAAATTCATATAGTACCTAGAAATAAATCTAATATAATATTTGCAGGAGTTATATAGAACAAACTATATGAAGAAAATAAGAATATACAAATATGTGTAAAAATATATTGTATTTCCAGGTAGAAAACCCAGGATATCAAAGATGTCAATTATCCATGAATTAATCTACAGATTAAGTGCAATCACAGTGAAAATTCTATCATAAATTGAAACAGAAAAGTATAGGGGTGTAAGAGCAATGTAGTACAGATAGACAGTTGATTGTAAGGTTTTTAGCAGCTTTTTAAAATCTAAAATGGACACATAATAAATGCATATATACAGAGTGTAAAATCTGATAAAATTTAACATATATGAAAACCTGTGAAATCATCACAACAGTTAAGATAGTAGACATATCTATTATCAAATTTCCAGAAATTTGCTCAGACATTAGTATTTCCAGAATTAAGAGATAAATGACATTGGGCAACTCATTTTAGAAATATTTTCTTCACCTTAAAAATTGAGATATTGTGCATCAAATAGTAT
This sequence comes from Pongo pygmaeus, assembly GCF_028885625.2. Taxonomy (NCBI): domain Eukaryota; kingdom Metazoa; phylum Chordata; class Mammalia; order Primates; family Hominidae; genus Pongo; species Pongo pygmaeus. The sequence goes on along the minus strand of NC_072385.2, from coordinate 50,556,094 downwards.
GTATGTGATTGTGTGTGTGTGTGTGCCTTAAATGATTAATATACATGAAATGCTTAATGCAGTGACTTTAATATTTTAAATATTTAATTTATCATTATCATTATTGTAATCAAATGTTGTTTTTGGTTTTCATTACTCTGAAATTAGTTTTTAATAATTCCTTGCATTCTAGAGGATACATTTCCCTAGTTTCTAGTTACTGTAATTATGTCTAAAGTGACCTCTCCAACACCTACTCTACCCACTAAGAACTACAAAATATCCTTTGTCATGTTAAGATAGGATATATGGAGTAAGGTGGCCACTTTTAAACTTTGAGAAATGAAATTCAGTTGAGAAATGCAGATGTGTACAGTCTTAGAATGATATATACCCTTATATAGATCATATTGTAGGCTAATCCCTGTGACTTTTTGACGTAATTGAGAACAAAAGCCCAATCCAAGTTTTTGGAGCCCAGCTGCTAGTTTGGGTATGGGGTGTTTGACTCCTCCAAGTCTCATGTTGAAATATGATCCCCGATGTTGGAAGTGGATCCTAGTGGGAAGTGTTAGGGTTGAGGGTTCAGATCCCTCATGAAATACTTGCTGCCATGCTTGTGGTAATGAATGAGTTATACAGCTCTCCTCTATTGGTTCCCAGAGAGCTGGTTGCGAGAGAGGGCCTGGTTATTCCCCCCAACACTCTTGTTTCCTCTCTCACCATGTGATTTCTCCAAACCTGCTCCCCTTCACCTTTCTCCATGGATGGAAAGAGCCTGAAGCCTTCACCAGAAGCAGATGCTGGCACTGTGCTTCTTGTACAGCCTCCAGAACCGTGAGCTAAATAAAATCTCTTTTGTTTATAAATTACCTAGCCTCAGGTATTCCTCTATAGCAACACAAATGTACTAAGACACCAGCCTTCTTTTTCATCCCTTCCTGTTTGACATATACCTTTTAAAGGCTTGCCAACAGAGATATGGCTTTTTAATAATACAAAAATGGGATTTGTCAAATTGGAGCCCAGATTCCCAGTAACAGTTTGCTTAACACCAGTATTTCATTCCCTAGAGATGGTATAAACCAGAAAATTAGAGAGTCTTTTGCCTTAAAAATATGTTGGAGGTTTTCCTGATTACCTGTAAAAGAGAGAAGTGACGTTATCCTTAGTTATTAAACCTGGTAAGTCTGTCTGCTACAGCTTTGGGAGTAGGTTACCCTGATATATTTTTGTTGTGCGAGTGTATATATGTGTGTCCATATGTTTTAATGTTAACTGTTTAGTCAATCATGTTTTTGCTATCCAATAGAAATGGGCTAGGTCAGCTGTCCTTAATCACATACACCACGACTTAGTATTATCAATCTGCAACGTTTTTGACCTTGACAACAGTGTTCCATATGTGTAAAGATGACATCACCTTACCTGAAGGAGACACTTTATTTTTGTGTTAGAAAATATGCATATCCACAGGCATCTCCATATATATAAAATTCAAAGTGTAGAAAGAGGGAATTTGGTGGGGTACATTTACTGATGAAAAGTAATTTCTCATTTATCTCCTCTAAGAAATGTGTGCTTAATTCTTACTTTCTGCTGATTCTCTCTATCAGGGATTTAGCCTCTATTTATGTTGCTTAGTTCTCTGTAGTCAATTTCTCTGCATATTTTACAAATTGACTCGCTTTTTCCTTCTTAGCACTGATGGTTCTATAAAGCATTGGATGTAGTGCAAACTCAATTAAAGCCAAACTAATTAACTATGACTCTTTATATTCTATACAAATTGCACTTGTCTTTGTGTGAAAAAGGCACTGTGTGAACTCTCTTGGGCTTTCATCATTTTGTGGCATGCACTTTTGGTGTCTACTACAACGTTGGTACTAATATTTTCAGTCTTTTTCAAATTCATTTTGTTTCCATAAAATACAGGACTCCATACCATGCTTCTTGGCTGCAGAAAGCAAAGAATCTGCTTTGTAATGAAAACAAAGCCCTTTTTAATAAGGGTTCAAGAAAATGCTTTTTATAGCAAATGAATAAATAACCTGTGAAATTTTCCATGATTGAATATTATTAAGTCAAACAGGCTTATTAAGATTCATAAAGCAATTAGAAGCATTAGACTGAATTCTCTTGTCACTTTCTTGTGCCTGTCCTCACATTAAAGCCAATGGAAGCTGTATGCTTTTGGCTGTGGGCAAAATGTAGCCCATTTTGAATAAGAATAGCATCTGCAATTATACTAGCTGAGATAAAAATTAAAAGGTTCATCAATTCTCATGCTTCAGAGCATAAGATTATAACCAGATGGTGCCAGAAAGTTTCTGCTGGGCATGAGGATTCACTAATGGACAGGTGCATTAGGACAATTTTCCTTTGGCCTCCCTCCTCATAATGCCTCACACACACACAGATGCGCCAAACACAGGACATCAAAACAAATGAGACATTTGCATTTTACCAGGATGAAATCCTCACATGGCCTAACAATACTGAGATTCAAATCCTAGCAGGTGTAGAACATTTCGGTGCAAACATTTTAGAATTGAATTCAACTCAACAGTAATAACTTATCTTCTGCTTCTAGACTGGCTGGTTTTGTCTTTACATGGGCCATCTTAATTTTCATTAAACTAAATTTACCTCAGGGCATAAAATATAGGAAAATATTTGCTAGTACAAAAGAGATCTAAGTCATTAAAATTTATAAAACTCTACACCTGGATGTGAGAAATTAATTAATTGATACATATTCATTGTCCAGCAGTTTCCATGTCATGTGGATTTATGAAAAAATATACTAGAAAAATGAGATATTATAGTAGCCTTCAGGTAGCTGCAAATTCTCCTTTCAAGGTAAAGACATAAAACAAGACAATATGAGATTTTATGACATACTCTATAAATTCAATAGCAGTCCAAAGAGATAGTGTAATGAGCCAATCAGTCAAATTCTTGATTTAGATAAATATAAATATATGTATATGTGTATACACACACATGCATATATAAATAAATATATCTTATTTATACCTGTAATTGTGGAAGACTGATAAAATACCAGGGAATTGTTATTTGCTACTGTTGTTTTTTTTGAATATCCAAAATACTAAAGGCATTTATTTTTGGTTTTCAAAGCTCTATAAAATTTCTAGTGTATATTTTATTTACTTAAATAGTATTATTATATATTTGCAAAATTTATAGTACTAAATTAATTTGAAAAATTGTTTCATATTACTATTCTCTAGACCCCCAATGAATGGTATATTGTATTTTGTGGCGTTTACCTGAAACTCCTGTATTAGAGAGAAGTGCTAATCTTATTTTAATAAACAAATTGTGTACTAAAGAAAGCTGGTCATATATTCTTTACTTTTACTCCTCACAAAATCTTTTATTAGAACATATAAGTCCAACTCTCTGTGCAAAGTTTTATAATTTATTTCTTTAATTCCATAATCTATTTGCCGTATTCATAGTAAATTAATATGTTCTAGGAATGTAGGTCATCTTGGACAGATAGTAGAAATTTAACACAAATTGATTGTCTAACAGTTAAAAAAATCATAATTAGCCTGTAGAGACAACAATTCATGCTGCATGAAATAGTCCAGCCATTGAAGGATGACTAATGGGCCCTGCATTTCCTGGGGTTTGTGTGACAAGAGGTCATGCACATTTTTACACGAGTTACATGCACTCTTTATTCATAGAAGCTATGTTCTTGTGTATAAAATTTGATAACCTAAAAACAATATCGACAACAATCACAAAAGTTTTGAATTTGAATTGCGGTTTAAAATAACTTTAAAAGCTTGTCAAAATATTCTTCTTTAAATAACTCTTTTCTATCCAGGACAGCTGCAATTACTTGAAATTTTTCCCTTTTAAAGGAATGAATTAATAGTGGATTTCACTTATTAGTCCTACTGTTCCTCTTGGAGAAGTACTAGAACAAATTGTCTTCTTGTCCACAATAGCAGTCCTTTAAATATGAATAAACACATTTGAACACTTATTTAAATATTTTTATACACTCAGTCATAATGGTCAGATGTATCTGGGCAAATGTCCTTTTGTCCTTCTTAAGTGGAGATTATTTCATTGGAAACAGCTTATTACTTTTTTTTATCACTGTGAAGTGTAAGTACTTTCTGTCATAAAAACATTGTCATTTTTATTAATGCAGCTTATGTTTGAGTTTACATATCTGTAAGTTACTACATTGTTTTATGTGTTCAGTGTCCCAGAATTGATGTTTTCCACCTGAGTCATCCTACTCTTCTTCATACAATAATATCACAAATTTGATTTTTTATTAAAATATTTACATTCACTTCTGTAAAATTTACCTTGTTTATTTTATTTTGGTATTGTGATTCATCAGGTTTATTTTAAATCTTGATTAGAAATTTATCATACAGACTATTGGATTAGTTCCAGGATTCCTACAAATAGGAAAATCTGTGGATGCTCAAATTCCTTATATAAAATGGCGTAATGTTTGCATTTAACCTACATACATCCTCCCCTATACATTAAATCATTTCTAGATTACTTATAATACTTAGTACAATATACATTCTATGTTAATAGCTGTTACTCTGTAGCTTTAAAACATTTGTATTATTTTTCATTGTACTATTTTTTCTTATTTTTAGAATTTTTAAGATATTTTTTATCTGTGGTTGGTTGAATCTTGAATTCACAGATGTAGAACTTATGGATATGGAGGGTCAAATATAAGCTACTCATTTCAGCTTTATTTAACTTCAGAACTTAAAAGACAGGACTTAATGTATTCTCTTATGACACGTTTATTATGAAAATAAAGTGAAGTAGGTCCACAGGTCTCTAGTACATATCTCCCTTCTGGGTTCACAGAGTAGCACAACACATTGGAATAACTTTCCATTGGAAACCAATTATATTTTCTTTAACTTACATTGTTTCATTATTTTAAACATATTCTGAAGTTTTATACTTAACTTCCCTGTTCATTCTTTATTAAAGCTATGTTATTACATATTAGCCAGATAAGAGAGATCAAATATAATCATAATGGAATCAGAAGAAAAAATGTGAAAGCTAGGATTCAATCATTGGTCAGAAAACAAATATAAGGGATATTGGAATAACTGCAGTTGTTGACCTTTATTAGCTATATTTTCTTTCCTTCTCATTTTTGTCAACTCACAGAACTTAGATATGGTGCTTAGTAGTAATATCTTGATGACTAAACAAGTACAGAGGTATTAGCTGACAACTGGACCTAAGGTTTACATAATATATGTATAGTAACTATTAACAAAAGATCAATGAGATCTGCAGAGGTAAAAGCAGAACTTTATTTAAAAAAACAATTTACATACTGGGGAAGCACAGCCTTCAGTACAAGTGAACCGTGTGCTCTCTGAAGAACAAAGGGAGGATTTGGCTTAAATAGAGAAATTTCTGTTTCAGATTCTCAATCAGGTCTATCTATGCAAATGAAGTATTCAAATTGTTTAGTTCTGATTGGTCAAAATAGTTGAGCCCTGATTGTGTTGTTTCCAAGCCCTAAGCCAGAAGTCCAGAAGTCTCTGTCAGTTGGCCAGTGGAGAGGAGCAGTAGGGTGAGTGGGGACACACATGTTTCCAGCTAGTTTATCTTGGCACCTTGACACCAACAGTAGGAACTGTTTGGCTTGATGGTGGAAAGGGAAGTCCTGTGACACTTTCACAACATTTTTCGGAGCACACAGAGTACATAATCCCTCCCTCATTCAGCCATTGCTGGTTTATTTTGTATGCTGGTAAAGGACATAATTTAATATAGCAGCAAGGTGACTGAAAACATACTAGGTAATCTATGCTCATTTAACCTTAATAAAAAGTCTATTTTCTTGAATTCTTGAAGAATATTTTATTTTATTTTGATGGGAGGGGAAGTAAAACAGGCAAGTATAAAAAAAATTAAGTTTTTTCATTGAAGTTTTAATATTTTGAGTCTATAAAACAAACTCATAATATGCAGATTAACAGGGTAAAAAGGCATACAAATTTTATTACAAGCACACATGTGTATGGAAGTCATACAAATTATAAAAACCTCAAAAAAAGGCAAGATGTTTAAGCTTTTATACTGTCTTGAGGCTACAGAAAGAATTGGGCCTTGGGAACACGGAAAAATAGGGTATGAGAAGGAGAGAACAGGAAAGGCCTGGCTAGCAAAAGGAGGCTTGTTGTGCAGATGGAACCTCACAGGTAGCAGCCCTCAGAAAGAATAGATGATAGCCAGTAGCAAATTTTTCTGTCAGACCTTTAGAGATGTCACACTCTTTGTTAATCTTTCCTAGATATGAAAAGAGGGGCTGGAGGCGGGGGTTCAAAGAAAGACTATTTGCATTCATTGTTTGCTGCATTTTATTTCTTTTTCATATGTAAATCTCCCGCACAAAAGAAAATGTTTTAGCTATTCTTGTGTTTCTACCTTTTTTTAACAGCTGTCTTGAAATATGTTTAAAAATTATATTTTAGGGTGAAATATTTTGATTTCCTTCCCAAGCAAATCAAATTGTCAGTGTATTAGTCTGTTCATTCTCACATTGCTATAAAGAAATACCTGAGACTGGGTATTTTTTTTGTTTTTTTTTTTTGTTTGTTTGTTTGTTTGTTTTTTAGATGGAGTTTCACTCTCGTTGCCCAGTCTGGAGTGCAATGATGCAATCTCAGCTCACTGCAACCTCTATCTCCCGGGTTCAAGCAATTCTCCTGCCTCAGCCTGCCGAGTAGCTGGGATTATAGGCATGTGCCGCCATGCCTGGCTAATTTTGTATTTTTAGTAGAGACAGTGTTTCTCCATGTTGGTCAGGCTGGTCTTGAACTCCCGACCTCAGATGCTTCACCCACCTCAGGCTCCCAAAGTGCTGGAATTATAGGCATAAGCCACCGCATTCAGCCAGGGTAACTTATAAGGCAAAAAGTTTAATTGACTCATGGTTCTTCAGGGTGTACAGGAAGCCTGATGCTAGATTTGTTGGGCTTCTGGGGAGGCCTCAGGAAACTTACAATCATAGGGGAAGATGAAGGGGGAGCAGGCATGTTACATGACCAGAGCAGGAGCAAGAAAGGGAGGGGAGAGGTGCTACGTATTTTTAAACAACCAGATCTCATGAGAACTCACTATTGCGAGGACAGTG